>NC_087206.1:102345869-102455869 GCF_015104395.2 Macrobrachium nipponense | reverse complement strand
CTGAAGTTATTCCGTTTATCTGGAACTACTATGGTTCTAGAAAGGATGTAAAATAGCCTTTCCTATTTAGAACTTTTTAAGAAAATGCAGGGAAATATTGGAAAAATAGAACCACTTTCTATAAAAAGAAAAACGACACGGAGAAAGGGTGACACCTACTGCAATGAGGCATAGAATATTTTGTCATGAGCTTGTTAAAGGACTCCCATATTCTACCTGACTGATTCGACTTCAGTCATTAACAACCCTCGGAGGGGTGAAGATGGATGAGAAATGTGTTCCAAAAAGTGAAAATATCTTTGATTCTGTTTAGTTTGTTCTCTCTGCAGAACAACTTGCTTTCCCCAACCCCTTGTACACCCAAATGGCGTGTGCTTATGCCTGCATGCATCAGTCAATTCGAAATTATCCGTCCTTTCTACTTTAACATCACTTTGACGAGCGTCAAGAGCACCTTTCCCATCAGACTGGCTGAACTGACCAGGACCCAAGATTACAATAACAAAATGACAAGAACGCAATGCGTTTCAGCTTGATAAAACGCACCTATGAGAATAACCTGGCTCCCATGAACATTATTACAACTATTTTGTATTAGAGTATCTCGGGTTCTTCTTTAAAAGTTCAGGAAGAACATTTATGGCAATGAAAAAACAATGAAGAAAACACTGAAGTGGCAGACAGGTAGTGAGGTTACATAGCATGCAATGGAGCTGTCTGATATTCAGCCAGTGACAGCTGCTGATTTTTATAAATCGATTCCAACAAATGAATCAGTGAAATCTGCAGATTGTTCAAAGGTCTTGAAAAACCGAATTGACACATGAAGAGAAAAGGTGCTCAGTGCTGTAGGAAGTTCACGTCTGGAATTGCGTTTATATGAAAACAAGGACATCTTAGACACGCTGAGAAAAATTAAAGAATTTTTATTATCATTATTATTAAGAAGATGAAACCTCTTCGAATGTAAGAAGCCCAGAGGAACCCTGCACTGCGTTTTTAGCCTCCTGAAGTCACCCAAGGTCGGCTCAAAGTTAATTGTCCGAAACACCTGTGATATCAGTCAGGGTTTTGCTTTTTGTCTGAGGAACTCGTTGCAGATTGGGGAAATAAATTATTCCCATTGGGGTAATTTAGCATTCCAGGGGGGTAGCAACAAGTGTGGAAGTTAAAAGCGCAATAAACGACTCTTTTCCATTGCTTTTCAATCCCTGATATATTATAATAATAAAGTTTCACAGGGATATATATATATTATGTGGTTGAATGAAGCAATGCAAGTATTTTGTACCAATTATTATTATTATTATTATTATTATTTTTTTTTTTTTTTTTATTCTGTTAAAGGGAATTGCAAAATTAGATCAAAGGAAGAAGTGGGCTGATGAGCGGTGTTCTGCGTTTTAGCCTCCTGACGTCGTCCAATTTCGGCTCAAGGTTAATTGTCCGCAACACCTGTGATAATATCCGGGTTTAGCTCTTTGTTTCCAGAATCCTGGCGGATTTGGGGTAAATCATCCCCTCCTTGGGGTAGCTTAACATTCAAGGGGGGGGGGGGGGGGGGTGGGGGGGGGGGGGAGGGGGTGACAACAAGTGTGGAAGTTAAATGGCGCAACAAGGACTCTTTTCCTTTGCTTTTTAATCGATGAATTTGTTCGATTCAATTCTCTGAATAAATAATATATTATTATTATTTTTTTTTTTTTTTTTTTTTTTGCTCTATCACAGTCCTCCAATTCGACTGGGTGGTATTTATAGTGTGGGGTTCCGGGTTTGCATCCTTGCCTCCTTAGGAGTCCATCACTTTTCTTACTATGTGTGCCGTTTCTAGGATCACACTCTTCTGCATGAGTCCTGGAGCTACTTCAGCCTCTAGTTTTTCTAGACTCCTTTTCAGGGATCTTGGGATCGTGCCATGTGCTCCTATGATTATGGGTACGATTTCCACTGGCATATCCCATATCCTTCTTATTTCTATTTTCAGATCTTGATACTTATCCATTTTTTCCCTCTCTTTCTCTTCAACTCTGGTGTCCCACGGTATTACGACATCAATGATGGAAAGAAATGAAGGAATAAACGACAACGACGTAAATGGAACCTCTGGCAACAGAGGAGCTTCGTCCGGCAACCAGGTATTCAACCCAATTGAAGGGGAAGACGGTCAGGTACTTGGAGGTCGTCATCCAGCAACTGATCACCACAACGATTATTATTATTATTATTATTATTATTATTATTATTATTATTATTATTATTATTATTACTTTATTAAAAGTAATGGCTACTTCAGCAGCGTTACACTTGTAGAGATTCTTCTCTATTTTTGCGAATAGCGGCTTTTTCAGTGCTACTTAAACAGGCTAGTAGAGCGCCTATAGAGGTCATGGTAAAATACAGGGGTCAAAATAGGTGTATATATTTGAATTTTACAGATAAACTATGATACCATAGTCATCAAAGTCATTAACGATTTTCTCTCTCTCTCTCTCTCTCTCTCTCTCTCTCTCTCTCTCTCTCTCTCTCTTTTTCTTAAAGCGCGCTTTCGTCTGGAACTGCCAGACATCCTCGGGCTGGGCAGGGAAGCTGAGGGGTGGACTGATCTTGGTGCGGTGTCCGTCCTCCTTATATCTGTGGTTGACAGCAGGGGGTCTGCCCATGCTTGTCTCCTATTGGCTGGTGGCGGTGAGTCTTGTTTTTCATTTGGCTGCCTGAGCCAGGTCTCAAGCCACTTTCTTCGGGCCGATGGTTGCGTTGCAGCATATCCTGCAGCCGCCTGGACCTCCTAAGCGGCGCTGTAACATTGATGGGGCGTTGCGCTACGCTGTGGGACGTCACGGCTACTTTGATTTCCATCGGCTGCAGGAGTACCCTCGTTCGGGGCTTTTGTCATCCATAGAGTTGTCATGATCGGTGGTGTCATTGTTGGTGGCAGGTCTTCTCATACTCGTAGGGAGGAGAAATTCTTCCTGCGTCGTATTTCAGAGTAGGATTTTATTTGCTGGATGAGTAGCGCCTCCAGCAGGCGCAACCGACGGGCATCAGGGTCCTTCCCGCAGATCTTCGTGTTCTTTATGATGACATCTCGGGAGATGGCCTCGTGATGTTTGGTGCGGGCGTGATTCTTTATAGCCCCCTCTTGGGCGTGGCACGAGAGTCTCTTCGACAGTCGCATGGTAGTCATACCTACGTAGGCGCCGCTGCATTCGCGGACTGGGCATGTATATTGGTACACTACATGCGTCTGCTTCAGGGGTTCTCGTACCTGTGGAGAGGGGTTATTTTTCATAATAAGATCGCGCGTCCTCCGATTCTGGTAATATATGATTAGGTCGATATTCTTGGTGTCGTCAGTCGGGGATACATTATCGGAAATAATTTTCTTAATGGCGTCCTCTTCTTCACGGTAATGGGAACTCATGAAGGCTTTGTAGTACAGCTTGATATTATCCTGGGGGCGGGGCTGCGGGCTCTCACTACCGTACCATTCTCCAGGGCTGTGCGGACTTCCTGCTGATTAACTTTATTTGAGTACCCATGATTCACAAGTACTTGGGAGGCGCGGTCGAGTTCCTGGTGAGTGTCCTGCCAGGTTGAGCAGTGGGAGAGGGCCCTCCTGACGAAGGCCCTGACGGTGGTGCTTTTGAATCTGGCGGGGCACTCGCTGTCTCCGTTGAGGCAAAGTCCTAAATTGGTTTTTCTTTGTGTAACTGAAGTACGGAGACCGTCTTCCGTCTTGCTTACAAGGACGTCGAGGAAGGGAGCCGATCGTCGGAGCTGCGTTCGACTGTGTAATTCAGCACACTACACTGCTGAAATGCTTGACGGAGGGCTTCTACCTCATCCTCGGCGTCGACTTGCACAAAGATGTCGTCAATATAACGTCCATATCATGCGGGGTGCTGCATCCTGGCGAAGACCCGTTCCTCCACGGTGCCCATATAAAAGTTAGCGAAGAGAACCCCCAGTGGGAGCCCATCGCCACGCCGTCCTTTTGGCGGAACATCTGGCCACGGTGGGGTGGAGAAAGGGGCCTTCTTGGTGCATATCTCCAGCAGCGTACGGAGCGAGGCTTCCGGTATGTTGAGGGGCGCCGTCGACTGATTCCTGTAGGACACGATCAAGTATTATATCTATGGTTTCGTCGACAGGCACGTTCGTAAATAGGGACTCTACATCCAGCGAGGCGATAATCGGTACCAGGGGCGTCCTTGATGGCTTCTAAGAACTCTGCCGAAGACTGCAGGCTGTACCGACTCGGGGACGTAAGGGTCAAAATTTGGTTGAGGCGTTTAGCCAAGGCGTACGTAGGGGCGGGCGTCTGGCTGATGATCGGCCGGAGGGGGTTTCCTTGTTTGTGGGTTTTTACATTGCCATATAAATACCCAGGCTGTAGTCTCCTTGTATGGGCGGGAGGTGCACAGCATTTGTTGCAGCATTCACTGCGCTGATGACTCCGTTAGCCTCCCTCTTGATGTCGTCTGTCGGGTTCCTCGTCAGGCGCTCGAACTTGCTCTCGTCAGACAAAACAGCATCCAGCTTCTCGTGATATTCGGCAGTATCAATCAAGACGAAGGCTGCTGTCTTGTCCGCGCGTCGCACCGTGATGTTCACTTTCTCCTTCAGTTCCTTCGCTGCTTTCTTCATCTCCTTGGTGAGGATCCCGCTGGAGTGCGAGCCCCTCTCTGTAAGAGCTTCAGCAAGTAGGAGGGGTTGAAGGGCGTCGGTAGTTTCTCACGGTGCTCCGGGCTTCGAGTTGCTGGATGGAGTCTAGGAGCAACTCGATTTCGAGTCTCTTGTAGAGAAGAATCTCTACAAGTGTAACGCTGCTGAAGTAGCCATTACTTTTAATAAAAAGTATGCTTGAGAGAGGGTCTGCTTCCTAAGTACACTAATATTCGGCTTAACCACGACCCGTCAGCCAGAAATAATGAGGACACCAGGAGCTTTAGAAAATCCCTCCTACAGCGGCAAATAGCGATCAAGACTACCGAACTGCGTGCCCTCCAGAACGAGACCAAGAGACTGCGGCAGGAGTGGGAGAGAGTGAGAAGCAGACCCCGGCACCAGTGGAGTAGGAGAGGAACCTATAGCAGTACGTCCTGGTGCCCTTCGAGAGGAAGGTAGTCATGGACTGGACGACACCGAATTTGAAAATCCTGAACGTGACATACCCATGGATGTAGACAACCCAGTAGGAGAGGAACCAACGTACCCTGGGAACATCGAGAGAAGCCTCGGTCCCGCCATTCAGGAGGGACGACATGAAAACTAGCGGATGAGAGGTGCCCTTGGGCGAAAGCTCATCTCCCTGAACGGCGGCAAACTCCGCATCCCTGAACGAACCCAAGGATACATTAACCTTACCGATTACGACCCCACTCCCGATCAAGACGCCCTTCTGAAGCTGGGTCTTAATTGCCACTTCATTTCGAGACCCAGGCCTCATGACAAGAGACTCGAAATCGAGTTGCTCCTAGACTCCATCCAGCAACTCGAAGCCCGGAGCACCGTGAGAACTACCGACGCCCTTCAACCCCTCCTACTTGCTGAAGCTCTTACAGAGAGGGGCTCGCACTCCAGCGGGATCCTCACCAAGGAGATGAAGAAAGCAGCGAAGGAACTGAAGGAGAAAGTGAACATCACGGTGCGACGCGCGGACAAGACAGCAGCCTTCGTCTTGATTGATACTGCCGAATATCACGAGAAGCTGGATGCTGTTTTGTCTGACGAGAGCAAGTTTCGAGCGCCTGACGAGGAACCCGACAGACGACATCAAGAGGGAGGCTAACGAATCATCAGCGCAGTGAATGCTGCAACAAATGCTGTGCACCTCCCGCCCATACAAGGAGACTACAGCCTGGGTTATTTATATGGCAATGTAAAAACCCACAAACAAGGAAAACAAACCCCCTCCGGCCGATCATCAGCCAGACGCCCGCCCCTACGTACGCCTTGGCTAAACGCCTCAACCAAATTTTGACCCCTTACGTCCCGAGTCGGTACAGCCTGCAGTCTTCGGCAGAGTTCTTAGAAGCCATCAAGGACGCCCCTGGTACCGGGATTATCGCCTCGCTGGATGTAGAGTCCCTATTTACGAACGTGCCTGTCGACGAAACCATAGATATAATACTTGATCGTGTCTACAGGAATCAGTCGACGGCGCCCCTCAACATACCGGAAGCCTCGCTCCGTACGCTGCTGGAGATATGCACCAAGAAGGCCCCTTTCTCCACCCACCGTGGCCAGATGTTCCGCCAAAAGGACGGCGTGGCGATGGGCTCCCCACTGGGGGTTCTCTTCGCTAACTTTTATATGGGCACCGTGGAGGAACGGGTCTTCGCCAGGTCATGCAGTCAACCCCGCAGATATGGACGTTATATTGACGACATCTTTGTGCAAGTCGACGCCGAGGATGAGGTAGAAGCCCTCCGTCAAGCATTTCAGCAGTGTAGTGTGCTGAATTACACAGTCGAACGCAGCTCCGACGATCGGCTCCCCTTCCTCGACGTCCTTGTAAGCAAGACGGAAGACGGTCTCCGTACTTCAGTCTACACAAAGAAAACCAATTTAGGACTTTGCCTCAACGGAGACAGCGAGTGCCCCGCCAGATTCAAAAGCACCACCGTCAGGGCCTTCGTCAGGAGGGCCCTCTCCCACTGCTCAACCTGGCAGGACACTCACCAGGAACTCGACCGCGCCTCCCAAGTACTTGTGAATAATGGGTACTCAAATAAAGAAAAAATTAATCAGCAAGGAAGTCCGCACAGCCCTGGAGAAATGGTACGGTAGTGAGAGCCCGCAGCCCCGCCCCCAGGATAATATCAAGCTGTACTACAAAGCCTTCATGAGTTCCCATTACCGTGAAGAAGAGGACGCCATTAAGAAAATTATTTCCGATAATGTATCCCCGACTGACGACACCAAGAATATCGACCTAATCATATATTACCAGAATCGGAGGACGCGCGATCTTATATGAAAAATAACCCCTCTCCACAGGTACGAGACCCCCTGAAGCAGACGCATGTAGTGTACCAATATACATGAACAGTCCGCGAATGCAGCGGCGCCTACGTAGGTATGACTACCATGCGACTGTCGAAGAGACTCTCGTGCCACGCCCAAGAGGGGGCTATAAAGAATCACGCCCGCACCAAACATCACGAGGCATCTCCCGAGATGTCATCATAAAGAACACGAAGATCATCGGGAAGGCCCCTGATGCCCGTCGGTTGCGCCTGCTGGAGGCGCTACTCATCCAGCAAATAAAACCTACTCTGAATACGACGCAGGAAGAATTTCTCCTCCCTACGAGTATGAGAAGACCTGCCACCAACAATGACACCACCGATCATGACAACTCTATGGATGACAACGCCCCCGAACGAGGTACTCCTGCAGCCGATGGAAATCAAAGTAGCCGTGACGTCCCACAGCGTAGCGCAACGCCCATCAATGTTACAGCGCCGCTTAGGAGGTCCAGGCGGCTGCAGGATATGCTGCAACGCAACCATCGGCCCGAAGAAAGTGGCTTGAGACCTGGCTCAGGCAGCCAATGAAAACAAGACTCACCGCCACCAGCCAATAGGAGACAAGCATGGGGCAGACCCCCTGCTGTCAACCACATATATAAGGAGGACGGACACCGCACCAAGATCAGTCCACCCTCAGCTTCCCAGCCCGCCCGAGGATGTCTGGCAGCTCCAGACGAAAGCTCGCTTTAAGAAAAGAGAGAGAGAGAGAGCGAGAGAGAGAGAGAGAGAGAGAGAGAAAATCGTTAATGACTTGATGACTATGGTATCATAGTTTATCTGTAAAATTCAAATATATACACCTATTTTGACCCTGTATTTTACCATGACCTCTATAGGCGCTCTACTAGCCTGTTTAAGTAGCACTGAAAAAGCCGCTATTCGCAAAATAGAGAAGAATCTCTACAAGTGTAACGCTGCTGAAGTAGCCATTACTTTTAATAAAGTATGCTTGAGAGAGGGTCTGCTTCCTAAGTATATTATTATTATTATTATTATTGGAGAAAGGGCGTCAAAATAGGCGTCAAAATAGAAGTGGTCATCACAGCTGCTTCAGGGAGAGAACAATAGACTTGATGTGTAATAAGTCTGATCCTGACGAAGAGGGATCTTCCACCTAACTCCAGAGTTCAAAGTCCGCTTAAAAGTTCTCAGGAAATCTGCCACAGCAGCTCAATGAATTACCAAAGGAAATATTGGAAGCAAAACAAAATGACACCATAAAAATTGAATGGACTCACATTTAAAGACCTTATCAGAGTTTCTGTTAAACAGATTAGGGTCAAATAAATTATTCGTCCGTTCAGTTGCCCCAAGAACGTCTTCTGTGAGACCTTGTCAGCTCTTCTGGCGACAAACCTCTCCACCCCTAGGGAGAGATATGCAAATCTCTTCCTACTGATTCGGAATTTTCTGAAGGAGAACATAGAGTTGTAAATTATGTTTTGTGGGTTAGAATAGTTCTGTAAAAATGACAACGATTCCGTACTGGCGTGAAAATGAAGATCATATTTTACGATGCAGAACACATAATGAAACGAGTTCAAGGTCATCATAAGTCTCTCTCTCTCTCTCTCTCTCTCTCTCTCTCTCTCTCTCTCTCTCTCCTCTCTCTACTCTTCCACTCATTTCTTACATATGATGCTGACTTCCTTCATGGAGACAAAATTAAGATTTAGGAGGAATTTCAAAGATCATGAACTTCTGTGGAGCTGAATGAAGAGGCCGTCGGTGTGGAAGTTGTCTCATAGGGAGAGCTTTCACCATCAAGTAGTAGCTATATATGAATGTGTCGGTGAGGAGACCTGTCTTGTTTTCTTCGGGAGCCTTCCTTCTCTTGCTGCGGGAATTATAATAATGATGGCCTCATATTAGGAAATGAAAATACACACACACATACGTAAATACATACATTTATACATACATACATACATACATACATACATACATACATACATATAGATATGTAAATATTTTTTCTCGAAAAATTTCATTGTGGTACGGTAAAACAAACAGAGAGAGAGAGAGAGAGAGAGAGAGAGAGAGAGAGAGAGAGAGAGAGAGCGATAGTGTGCACGTAGGCTGAAGGTCAGGGGATCGCGGGAATGTATACATTTGCGAGCAAGCAAGTAACTCCTCTCTCGTGATCGAAATTTTGACGAATAATCTGTCGTTTCAAAGTTGCTCGTAAGGAAAATCCCGACAGGAGAGATGGGCAGAAGGAGGAGGAGGAGGAGGAGTAGGAGGAGGAGCCAGAGAAATTATTTCTCGCACGAGAATTGAGACTCAGATTCGATTCGGGCGATTTCTCTCGAAGCGACAGTAACAGAGATTTGGTGCGCATTCACTTTCCGTTCTTTTCAAAAGTCAAAAGTCATCTTTCAGTGCCGAATGACCTCATAGGCCCCAGCGATTGGCTTTGGCCTCAATTTTATATACTACTCCATTCCCATTTATGGTGACAAGCGTTAATGAAGCAAAATCCAGCCGCTCATAACGAATTCACTTGACTTTGGAATAACTTCCGAGGTTGAGAGAAAACGATTGGCGGACAATTTTTCGAAAATCCATTATTCGAAAAGCAACGTTAGAAAAGTTTTTTTCCTTTTTTTCAAAAACCAAATATTCGAAAACAATAGTTCATTGATCGAAACACAAAATATTCGAACAAGCAGTTTTTCGAATTGAATATTTTTCGATTCTATAACATACTTTATCTGACCATATAGGAGAATAGGATTAATGTTAATAAACGATTAATTTAGTTTAATTTATTAAAGTTTTCTTAACATATCTTTGCACAATTTATTTTCAGAATAATCTATTACCGGAAGTAATTCAGGTGAAAATAACTCTCTTCTACTAAATTTTCAAATGTTTTCAGTGACTCTTTCTTCTGGATAAATGCCAATGCTAATAGCATTCGAATTTTGACTGAAAACTCTCTTCTTCCTGACTGAGTCAAAAAAAGAAAACCCTCATTTTTGAAAGTCTTCATGTACTACTCCATATCCTTCCCATGATTGGGTGTAGATAGTCCACGATTTTCTTCTAAGCGAACCCTTCTAATTGAGCGCTTAATACTGTTGACAGTAGGCAATCAATGAGCTCCAGATGCGCTAAGATCCGAAGATGCATTTGCAATTATAGAATGAGGGGAGTCACGTGACCTTTTGCGTCGTCGTTCACTTTTTCAACAAATCTCCGCACCTCTACGCCAGTTGGATCGCCTGCATGATTATGTTCTTTAGAAACGGTAACATCTTTGACTGTTGTAGCGCGACATTTACAGTCATTTTGCAGATTTTATCTTGTATTTGCTTGTCTTTAACAAATAAATGTCCATTCACTAATAACATGGGCTTTCCTTGTTCACTTTGAACGAACTCAGCCATGATTGGGTTTAAGAGCTTCTCTACTAAATGGAAAACCGTCTAAAATAACAATGGGAACTTCAAGGTTTTAAGGGTTAACGATTTATTTTGATGTTTATTTATTTTTTTTTATTTAAAGTAACTAAAATACAAACGAGTTGTTTCTCGAATAACAACACTTTGAGAGAGAAGAGAGAGATTTGAGAGACGAGAGAGAGAGAGAGACGAGAGAGAGAGAGAGAGAGAGAGAGAGAGAAGTGCGACATACAAAATTGCCGTTCGGGGTTTTTCAACAAGTCGACGTTACTCATGGATTCGAACAATATTCCATTTCGAAAAAAACTGCTAATTCGAATATTTTGTATTTCGATCAACTGTAAATTCGAACAATTATACATTCGAGCTATTGTTTCGATTATTAGTTTCCGAAAAAAACAAAAAAAATTTCGTACAATTGCCTTTCGAATAAAGGTTTTTCGAAAAATTGGTCCGCAACATGATCCATTTCTATATTTAGTCTAATTCCCGAGGATGGAATCAATCTGCATATCTTCGAAACATCGCTCATTTAAAGACAGTAAAACGAAGGGTCACAATTATGGACAAAGTAAGATGACGGCGCACAACTGATAACTTCGAAATAATGAGATTCACGTTAAAGAAAAACCACCAGGTTAACGTCAGACATCGACAGAGAAAGAGAGAGAGCAACATAATTCGACATAATTTCGACCTTGTTTTAACAAAAGTCGAGGGAAATTTGTTTTTCCGATCAGGGATTACCATCAAGAATCGTTTGTGGAATGGAATATAGAGTTTAGGCCAAAGGCCAAGCACTGGGATAGGAAAATTGACAGCAAAAGGTTCAGAAAGGTGTAACAGGAGGAAAACCTCAAAACAGTTGCACTTTGAAACAATGGTTAGAAGAGGGTTAAGGAAAGTAAGATGGAAGAAAGAGTATATGAACGGAGGTACAGTAAAAGGACTGAAAGGGGGTTGTAGCTAAGGGCCAGAGAGGACGCTGCAAAGAACCTTAAGTAACGCCTACACTTAAGATACACTGACGGCACTACCACGCAGCAGGGTCAAAATGGTGATTAACATCAGGAATGGCTGCTCTTGTGACTCAGACTTAGGTGTTGAGTTGCCTTCTGATTGGAGGAGGAGGAGGAGGAGGAGGTTGGTATGAATTCAGGAAGTGAAAGCATCGACGCACAAAGTCATGTGAAAGCTAATGTATGATTCACGGAGGACGCTTTAGAGCAACGCTGTAATGTCGAGGTCACTCGACAAGTGGCGCCAATATCTAATTATTCAGTTCCAACAAATGCGGAAATTTTCCAGACAGCAGCAGCAGCCGTGATGGGTCTGCTGCTGTTTGTGTGCAAAACGGGAAGCGATTTTGCCGACACGTGAGCTTCGCCTTCGTCATCATCCAGTCTGCAGGTGTTCCTCCTCCTCAGCCCGAATGGATATGTCGATGGGTACGTGATCAACTCACAACAAACGTTATGCATGCATGCATACTACATACATTTCTGACTCACACTGGAATCGATCCCAGGTCTTTCAATTGAAAGGCAAGGGCTCCACCAACGAAACCTTTCAATTAAAAGACTGGGTTCGATCCTGGTGGCGGTCAGAATTTAATAACTGTTTCCACACGTTCATTACGTGTTGATTATGTATATTTTCATTATATAATATATATAATATATCTATATATATTATATATATATATATATATAATATATATATATATATCATATATATATAATATATAATATATATGATATAATCAGAGACTGGAGAGGGGGGAGGGGAATATGAGAGCGAGGCCTGATGGCAAGCGCTGGAACCTACGAGGTCATTCAGCGCTGCAAGGAACATTGACAAAGAGGCGTTTTGGAAGGCGTCACGGGAGGATAGCTTCCTCAAAGCAGCTGTATTATGAAGAAAGTATTGGCAGAGGGTTCAGGATAGCAGGATGGAAGACAGAGAATAGGAGAGAAGGTGCAGTAAAAGAAATGACTGGATTGCAGATAGGGCCGAAGGGAGGCTGCAGAGGACTTTAGATTAGTACCTACAGCGCACATGTGAGGTGCACTGACGGCACTACCCTTACGATTACGGGTCTGACCCTGGACTACTGCCAGGCGGAAAGTCTAAAAAGATCCTTTGTCATCAGACCGCCACTTGTTTTCGGTTTTCATTAATTGCTAATTTTCTTCTTCTTCTTTCTTCTTCTTCTTTTAGTACTTCAGTTTATTCCGCTGGACAAACAGAAGACACCTTCGGTCTCAATCTGCTTTTGAAATATATAATTCTATTTTGTATATAGTATATATATATATATATATATATATATATATATATATATATATATATATATAAGCGAATACCACGGGAAATGATAGTCAGGAATCCAAGCGCTTTCATCTTTATTCAGACATCGTCAAGGAGCTACTAAAGTACAATTGGAGAGGAAGGCCTCAGGTACAACAAGATCAGGAATACCAGATGGTTAATTATCAAAAGGGTAAAAATTAAAAGGGATAATCCAGGATTATCGGATATCACACGGTCACAAACTTAAACAGATTCTGACCCTAACCGAAATTACAAAGTATATTTACAGTCCAAAACATGTAAAAACTGAATATATTAATTTTGTTGCTTATATTTATCTACAACAACTTTTTTCATTTAGAAAGCCCAAGTTTCAAAGTTTAAACCAAGTAAACCAACTTAAATTTAGAACATTTCTATTATTTGACTTGATAAAACAAGATTCAATAATCCTTCCTTTTAACTGTGTCATTACATGGGACTAAGGCTCTTGCTTGACTCCAGTTAATAGGATGGTCTAAATCTCTCATATGTACAAATAATGCATTCGATATTTGCCCAGTTCTCACAGAATATTGATGTTGCTTAAGACGCTGTGAAAGAGATTTGCCAGTCTGTCCGTAATAGATTTTATCACACTTTTTGCAAGGAATTTCATATATGCAGCCTGGAAGATCTTTAGGAGAATTTTTGATTACTAAACTCTTGACATTAATATTACTGAAAACAACATTTATGTTAAAAAGCTTTAAAATTCTAGGAATATCTAAAAACCTTTCATCATAAGGTAATTTTAGAATGTTATGCTTACTAAATTCAAGTTTGTCATTAGTTGAATAAAATGTTTTTCTAGCTCTTTTCCATGCCACATCTAACAAAAGTCCTTGGGTATTTAAGTTTCAATGCAATATCATAAATTGTTTTAATTTCAGCGTCAATAAACTGCGGGCTACAGACACCGTAAAGCCCTTAGGAACATCCCAGAAAAAACAGAGAATTTAACATTTTGATGGTGATTGGAGTAGTAATGAACAAAAGACGCAATATTAGTTGATTTTCGAAAGACTGAAAAGGTGAAATTTCTATCATTTCTATGGACAGTTACATCAAGAAAATTCAAATTACAATTTCTTTCTTCCTCTACAGTAAATTTTATAGAAGGGACTAAATTACTGAGATTATTAAGGAATTCCTGGAGGTTTTCGTGAACTGGCCAAATACATGAAGATATCATCCACGTATCTAAACCAAATAACTTTGGGGCAAAAGCAAAATTCTTGGTAAGAGTTTGTCTCAAAAATTCCATGTAAATATTGCTAAGGACAGGAGATAAGGGTTTACCCATGGCCATGCCAAACTTTTGTACAAAAAAATTCCCCATTGAAACAAAATTTACTATCTTTGATACATAACCTTATGAGACTAATGAGATTTTCTACACTTAAGGGAATGTCATGACGCTCTAATTCCTCTTCCAAATATTCACGTAGTCATCTAGCACTTTTTTGTAAATAAAGAGACAACATCAAAACTAGCCATATTAAAATCATAATTCAAATTTAAACTATTCAATTTGTTTATAAAATCAACATTGTTTTTAACATTCGTGTTAGAAATATTTCCTACCAAAGGAGTAAGAATTTTTACAAGCCATTTAGATAAATTATACGAAACTGAGCCCACTGAACTAATGATTGGTCTGATAGGGTTATTGATTTTATGTGTCTTGACTAAACCATACATGTAAGGTAGGGAGGCGCATTGCGGTGTAAACTGTTTAATTAAATGGTCCAAGCCCTTCAAAATGGATTTAAATTTGTTTATTAAAATGGGAGTTAACTGTCTGTGTAGGGTCAGACCTCAGTTTCGTATAAGTATCAGTGTCATTTAGCAATGTCATTATTTTACTTATATAGTCACTTTTATTCATAATTACCACTGCATTAGATTTATCTGCTTTTGTCACCTTCACTGTTTCGTCTTCTTTAATTTTCTTAAAAGCCTGGAGAAATCTCACGGGTACATTAGGGGGAGAAGGTTTACTCATAGCACCATACACAATACCTTTACAATATTGATATCATCAGGGCATAGGTTTTGTTCATCAATTTTCTAAATAACAAAGGATTTTGAGATTTTGGACTGTGTCGACACTCAAAATCTTCTGTATTTGGCCAGTTCACGAAAACCTCCAGGAATTCCTTAATAATCTCAGTAATTTTAGTCCCTTCTATAAAATTTTACTGTAGAGGAAGAAAGAAATTGTAATTTGAATTTTCTTGATGTAACTGTCCATAGAAATGATAGAAATTTCACCTTTTCAGTCTTTCGAAAATCAACTAATATTAGCGTCATTTGTTCATTACTACTCCAATCACCCATCAAAATGTTAAATTCTCTGTTTTTTCTGGGATGTTCCTAAGGGCTTTACGTGTCTGTAGCCCGCAGTTTATTGACGCTGAAATTAAAACTATTATGATATTGCATTGAAACTTAAATACCCAAGGACTTTTGTAGATGTGGCATGGAAAAGAGCTAGAAAAACATTTTATTCAACTAATGACAAACTTGAATTTAGTAAGCATAACATTCTAAAATTACCTTATGATGAAAGGTTTTTAGATATTCCTAGAATTTTAAAAGCTTTTTAACATAAATGTTGTTTTCAGTAATAGTTAATGTCAAGAGTTTAGTAATCAAAAAATTCTCCTAAAGATCTTCCAGGCTGCATATATGAAATTCCTTGCAAAATGTGTGATAAAATCTATTACGGACAGACTGGCAAATCTCTTTCACAGCGTCTTAAGCAACATCAATATTCTGTGAGAACTGGGCAAATATCGAATGCATTATTTGTACATATGAGAGATTTAGACCATCCTATTAACTGGAGTCAAGCAAGAGCCTTAGTCCCATGTAATGACACAGTTAAAAGGAATATCATTGAATCTTGTTTTATCAAGTCAAATAATAGAAATGTTCTAAATTTAAGTCTGGTTTATTTTTTAAACTTGATGCTTTCATAATGAAAAAAGTTGTAGATAAATATAAGCAACAAAATTAATATATTCAGTTTTTACATGTTTTGGACTGTAAAGATACTTTGTAATTTCGGTTAGGGTCAGAATCTGTTTAAGTTTGTGACCGTGTGATATCGATAATCCTGGTTATCCTTTTAATTTTTACACCCTTTTGATAATTAACCATCTGGTATTCCTGATCTTGTTTGTACCTGTAGGCCTTCCTCTCCGATTGTACTTTAGTAGCTCCTTGACGATGTCTGAATAAAAGACGAAAAGGCGCTTGGATTCCTGACTATCATTTCCCGTGGTATTCGCTTATTTATGAAGTCCCGTGCATCTACTGTGATTTTTTAAGCTATATATATGTATATATATATATATATATATATATATATATATATACATACATATATATATATATATATATATATATATATATATATATATATACGTATATATATGTGTGTGTGTGTGTGTCTGCTTTGAACCACTGACAGTTATAGAAATGATAACTGTGTTTCCGCACGTGTAGTTATGACTATTATATCTGAATTGACACTTGTACAGATGTGAGCTAATCGAAATGATCGAGAATACGGAAGTTCATAACAGAGGCATTTCGAGTTCACACAGTTTAATGCATTAGCCTACATTAACTTCATCATGAGCCTTATTTTTAATGTGAAAATTCGCGTCATTGTTACGAATTTGTTGCCCGTTAATGTTTATAGAACGAGTCTGGAGACTCTTCAACCTTTTATGTATGCAGGAAATAAGGCAATATGATTAAAACATGATTTTCTATGGCGTCAAAGTATGGAGCCACCTCTGGAAACAGCTGAGGGTCAAATCTTATTATTATTATTATTATTATTATTATTATTATTATTATTATTATTATTATTATTATTATTATTTAGGAAACTTAAACGTTTTTTATTTTAAAACAAGGATACTGCCTTTCTTCAGAACGAATTCACTGTTACAAGGAATTCAGTTACAATAAATTCACTGGTCAGAATAAATTAATTGGCACTGGTTCTATGAATTCACTATGAATTCACTGCCACAGTCAATTTCATATCTAATATATATCACATTAGTCACAATTCAGTTTCTCCTTCTAAAGTACACTTGCAATTTCTATCGTGGGAAATCAAGCGATATTAAGTATTAAATAATGTAGAAAAGTAACCGCTGTCAACTGGCGATCAAAAATAGGCCTATTGAGCTCTGCTCGATATGCTACTTCTATCCTTGACTTCCCAACATCAGGCGTCACTGTTGAGGAGAGAGAGAGAGAGAGAGAGAGAGAGAGAGAGAGAGAGAGAGAGAGAGAGTCCGCTATTTCATAATGCTGTGCTTAAGTAACACCGAGCAAAGATTCGTATTGCTGACATCGAGAGAATCTAAGTTTAAACATTTTTTTCCCCATTCTACCTAAAAAAATAGTGTTGGCCAATCCTCTAATTGATTGATTGATCGATCTGGCGTTGCAACAACGAAGGTCATTGAGAAACAAAAGCATGAGCAAATTCACTTTGTTTATCAAAGCATACAATGACTGCAGGTGTACGTAAGCTTTGAGGAGTGAGATTCGCAATTCTCAGCCTTACAGTTTGGGGAAATAAAGACGAAAATTCTCTGAGAGAGAAGAGAGAGAGAGAGAGAGAGAGAGAGAGAGAGAGAGAGAGAGAAGCAACCTCCTCAGTTGCCCGTTGAACGTGTTGCCAGATCTACAGATTATTCTGGAATTGCATATTTTTTGTGCATTGCAGATTTTCAGATTTTTCCTCTAAAATAGGCGAAATCTCTCTTGTCTCTGAATCCTAAACTGAGCTGCGAAAATATGAAATATAAACCACTTTGATATTTATGCTTCGATTCTGTTTATGGTTGTGGCCAAAATGAACAGGCCGATGCATTGACACGAATGCTGTGGTGACTATGGGACGATGTAACCAAATTATATCTATTATTCATAGATTTTATTTTGCCAATTTTCAATTTTACTACTATATATATATATATATATATATATATACTAGTATATATATAGATATATAATATATATATATATATATTATATATATATATGTTTTATATATCATTTAATATATATATATATATATATATATATATATATACATATACATATATATATATATATATATATATATATATATATATATATATATATCAAAAGGAGCAGGTGCAGGAAAACAAGCAATTTCCATGAATAGTTTAATCCTACGTTTCGTGACCCCATAGTCATATCATCAGGGTACATCCTATGATTAAATTAAATCAGACATTAGAGCCAATCTTGAGTATATGAGTATAAGTGTCCCGTATGTAATTCGGGTAATTTATGTGGGTTCGACCCGACGTCTATTCAAGGTAAAAGCGGATTCCCATATTGAAATAAGTTGTCGCACTGGTTGCAGACTGTCCAACCCAACCCAGAATTGGTCTAAAAGCCATCAGAAACCAGCTGCCATACAATTGTAAAACACCTATTAAGTAAGATTATATCAAAATTATAGGCCAAGCAAAAAAAACATCAGAATCGAGATCCTAAATATTAAATTGAAAGTTCCTTTTCTTCATCACCAAACTATGGCTGTTCCATTGCTATTGCCTCGTTTAGTTCTTTATATTTTCGGTTCTCTGGTCTATTGGTTTGTGTGAATTTGTAGTTGTGTGCCTTGCTCTTGCTTTGAAAAGTTAGTGCTAGTCCCACAAGTGTGTCTGTTACTTTTCTTATTGTTTTTAATATTTTTTCTTTCAGTTATATTTTGCAGTTTTTAAAATCAGCCACCCCCCCACCCCACCCCCTTTTTTTTTAATTCCCTTCTATTTTGTGTATGTGATTCTTTCTAATACACAATTCATTTTTATTTGATTTTATTTCGTGTATATTTCTTTTAAGTTTAAGTGTTATATAGTGCATATGTTTCCTTGTATCTTTTGTGAATTTTCCGAGCTTGTTCTATTCCTGACATCTTTCTGTAATGCTCTTATCATCGCTCACAAACTGAAACTTCGACTTGACTTTCTACGGAGGTGTATGAACGATACGATACGTTGTAGTTTCTGTTAGGGTTAAATATATGTTTAAGTTTGTGACCGTGTGATATCTGATAATCCTGGATTATCTCTTTAATTTTTACCCTTTTGACAATTAAACATCTGGTATTCTTGATTTTGTTGTTTACTGATAATTTTCTTTCCACTGTATTTCATTCGTTCCTTTTGACAATTTGTCTTAGTAAATACGAAAGAACTTGGATTTCTGCCTGTCATTTTCCTGTGGTATTCGCTATTTAATGAAGTCACGTGCATCTACTGTGATTTTTTAAGCATATACTATATATATATATATATATATATATATATATATATATATATATATATATAAATTGTTGTGGAAGGCCATCCCAGAAAAGCTCGTGTTGAAAAGACACCAGTAAAGAAAATAAAGGAACCTCGAGGATTCTTCAAACCTCTGGAGGATAGTCTCTTGGTATCAAAGTAAGGAGCGAGCTGAGAAATGAAGCTCTATTGATGCACAAGAATTAAAGTTATTTTAACTAAACAGTCTGGATCTTTTTAAGCTGCCTCTCAGATGAGAAAAGATTTCCTGTTGATTCAGATGTAACTGGATAAAGAATCAACTTCCTCAATAATTCATCTGGTGTCTCTTTTGACTATGAAGTAAAGTCGAGGTTGCTTCGTAATTTCCTTGAAAGACTTTATGTTAACCCTCATACGACACCATAGCTACGTTGCACTTACCCAGCTAAGAATTTTTAGTTGAAAGAGTTATCCTACTTTACATCAGAAAAAAAATAAGTAGGTTACCTACTGCAACACAGGTTTGTTCCATACAAAACAAATGGCAAGAAATACGTCATGTTTTGAGATTATTATAACAAACGATTAATTATGAATTGCAACAAGGAAATCTGGACGCAGGATGACAGCCGAGAAATAGAAGACATTTCATCCTAATTAAGATATGCAAATTCACGAAAAGTGGGTTTATGAATAAACGTATGATCCTGAAGATTTATTCAAGTTTATTTCACATCTACAGATTCATTACAGAATTATCAGAGAAAATTTGCCGATGGTTGAAATATTAACTGCCAACACTGCGTTTGGCTGCCGCTGTGCTGTGCAGGCAGCAGAGAGAGACGTTGCATTGGCGGCCGGGCTCCGGCGCCAGCCGCCAGGCCAACTGGGCCAAGTGTCAGTTAGTATCGCTCGAGCAGTTGTAATGTGTAGTTCTGTCGCTCCGTCTTGTCGCGATCAGGCCTCAGTGGACTCCATTCCCGGGACACAAGAGGTTTATTATGTTTCCCAAAGTTACATTATTTTATTTGCGTGGCATTTGGCAATGTTAAAGTTCAATGGGTACATATATTTCAGTCTTATATGTAAATTTAGGTTAGGTTTAGGTTAAACCGCACTACAAATTCCATGGCATTGTCAAGAGCAAATCCTTATTATAAGAATTTTGGAATCACCGAATGGTTAATTAAATGGGCAGGACTCTTCGCTGCACTATGGATATATGTGACGTTAACCCAAGTTGCAATAATTGTGTACTATAGGCTGCCTGACGTATGTAGTTTACAGGTCTTCCTGTCGTATTTTGTCACGATTCTGGAGAGAGAGAGATTCGGGTCTACTTAGCGGCGTAGATGTCGAATCAGCTTTTTTTCGAATGGTTTTTCTTTTTATTTTTTACTTTGAGTTTTCATTTTAAAAGCCCTTTAGGCCTAAAGTTACTCACAATGTTAACGCAGATGATTTTAGATTTCTGGAACTTGTTGTGCTGGACACAGCCTTTATTTTTAATAACTGCTTTTAAACAAGTTGATGGTATAGCGATGGGTTCCCCTTTGAGCCAACGTTCTTGCAAATATTTTTGTCACTGGTGGATAGCTGCCCTCTCAGTATTTACCACTTTACCCATATTCTGCAAAAGATATGTAGATGATACTTTTACTTGTACAGATCTCGTTCTGATGCCGAAACTTTCCTTGATCTCGCTAACAGTAGACATCCTAATATAAAATTCAGTATTGAAGTTGAGCAGTATAATAAGTTATCCTTTTTAAATGTTTCACAGTCTCACGAGAATCAGAATGTTTGAACACAAGTATTTGGAGGAAACCTACATTCACGGGTTTAGGATCCAACTTCTATAGTAGCTGTTTTTTTTTTAACTTTAAATTAAATGCCTAGTCTACTCTTTTTATATAGAGCCTTCCATTTATCCTCGAATTGGCATGTCTTTAATAAGGAAATTCAATTTTTACACGAGTTTTTTACCAACTTCTTTCCATCTAACCGATTTTTTCAGTATGTGCGGAAAATTTTAAACAAACCATTTCTTGCCAAAGAACAATATTTCCAACCGTTCCAAAACTTGAAATCTATGCCAGTGTTCCATTTCTGCATGATAAAAGTTTTAGTTCAAAAGCTTTCGCAGATTATTTCAAGATAATATGATGATCAGTCAGAATTAATCTCATTCCAAATAATCTTCTGAAGATTGATCTTTATTCAATGCTAAAGACCGTTTAGGCGACCTTATGACGTCTGGGGTGATATATAAGTACGATTGTCCTCGTTGTTCGCGAGGAACTTTACGTGGGCTGCACCCAAAGACTTCTCAAGGTACGCGCTGACTATCACAGAGGCGTTAGCTATCGAACGGGCAATAAATTGAGTAATCCCCAATTTTCGAACATAAGAGAACATGCCAAAAAATGTGGTAGCAACATTGAATACAATCAATTCAAAATCATAACAAGGGCCTCTTCCGAGCTAGCCCCTATCTATTCTAGAATCTCTAACTACCAAACAGACAGTACCATTGTTGAATGCCCAAAACTCCTCCACCAATCTCTACCTGTCGTAACCGTCTTCTTTCCTTTTCACCTGCCCTTATTCCATTCGCCCTTCTTCTCCTTTCTATATAGGTTGGTACCTCCTGCAGTGATGAATGTATAATTTGTTTTGTTTTTATAATTTACAATACTTATTCTCTTATTTACAGCCTGGAAAATGAGACTTGTTGTCTTGAAAACGTCGGCACTAAAAAGATGTTTTTTATGTACCAGCCTGTTTCCACTGCCCTCTGATCTTCATATATCGTCCTTTCGACGGATTAGCTGTCCGCCTGTATCCTTTATGTCGGACCCTGATGTTGGAAGCGTTCCCTTTCCACCACGTCAGTCTGGAGTACACTCTTCGCCGTCCTGTTTCTATACGTATCCGTCTTCACGGCTGTACTAATGCCCACGAGTACGTAAGAACGACATACTGCCTCCCACTACTACAGGAATGTCGTCGGTTTCTGGAGAAGACCGCAAGAAGACTCGCAAAAGCTCGCTTGGACAGAGATTTTCTCCAATACTGCCAGTTGAACAACAACAATATACTGATACTACCAAGAAATTATTGGCCATGGAAATTGATGTAAAACTGAAAACTATAACCAAATGGTTCACAATGTATGATACCCTATACCAACCTATTAGTCGCTCTCTTTCTATTATTGATTTAATAATTTTCAAAGATATTGTAAATGAAAATATTCACACTTTTGTATCACTAACCAAAGAGTTCACGAGAAAAAACTAAAAAAAAAAAAAAACTCGGCATTACTATTTCTACCTTCAATAAAAAATTCCGGTACTGTTTTTTAATTTTCCAAATATGTGCTTTCAAGCAGAGAGAGTTTTTGCTATCTCTTGGTCTTGATTTCTGCTTACCTAATTATCGACCGTCATATTCCAGATTCTTTCTCCCGGTGGAATTATTCCACAGATTAAAAATCCTACCAATAAACACTAATATAAATAGAATTCAAATGGAGATGTCGCAGTTGGCTCAAAATACCTATTGGTCATTAATAATTTGTTGGACTCCTTTCTTCCAGAGAAGTGATTAGGAAATCTTGAAAACTGGCTTCAAACAAAGATAATGTCATTACTCGTCCAGACAAGGGGAAAGGTACAGTCCATTCTGGATCGAGAGAACTTATTATAATAAAGCTAATATCTTAAGCGATCCCGCCAAATTTCAATCACTTGGAGACCGCTACTATTTTAGCACTATTTTCAAAATCGAGGATAAATAACCGTCTTTAAATAACTTTAAAAAGAATAATACTATTTCTGATGAGGTTTTTAGATCCCTTTTTAGCACAGGTGGTTCTTTCGGTGTCTTATATGGTCTACCCAAAAACTCATAAAGGTGTCCCTATAAGGCCTATTTTGACAACCTACGACGCCCCTAATTATAAAATGGCAAAATTTCTGGTTCCTCTTCTAGACCCTCTCACCAAAAATGAATATACGTTGACGAACTCCTACACGTTCAAGAACGCCATTCTCCCTCAAGACTCAGACCTACTTATGGCCAGCCTCGATGTCGAGTCTCTATTCACAAATGTTCCTGTTCAAGAGACCATTAACGTTTCCGTATACTAATACCCTCTTCAGCGCCTCAGCGGCGTGGTTGGTATGGTATTAGCGTTCCACCTCGGTGGTCGCGTGTTCGATCTTGGCCATTTCATTGAGGAGTGAGAGATGTGTATTTCTGGTGATAGAAGTTCACTCTCGACGTGGTTGGTTTCGGAAGTCACGTAAAGCCGTTGGTCTCGTTGCTGAATAACCACTGGTTCCATGCAACGTAAAAGCACCATACAAACAAAACAAAACAAATACCCTCTTCCACAATTTTAACTCGGATGATCTTAGAGATTTTTTGAACTTGCTGTGCTGGACACAGCCTTCATTTTTATAAATGCTTTTAAACAAGTTGATGGTTTGGCGATGGGTTTCCCTTCGGGCCCAACGTTCGCAAATATTTTTGTGTCACTTCGAGGAGCAACTGCTGGACAGCTGCCCTCTCAGTATTTTACCCCATATTCTACAAAAGATATGTAGATGATACTTTTACCTTGTATAGATCTCGTTCTGATGCTGAAACTTGCCTTGATCTCGCTAACAGTAGACATCCTAATTATAAAATTCAGTATTGAAGTTGAGCAGGATAATAAGTTATCCTTTTAAATGTTTCAGTCTCACGAGAATCAGATTGTTTTAACACAAGTATTTGGAGGAAACCCACCATATTCATTCGGGTTTAGTATCCAAATTCTATAGTAGACTGCCTTTTTTTCAACTTTAAATTAAATATATAGAACCTTCCTCCTTTTGTCCTCGAATTGGCATGACTTTAAAATGAAAATTCAATTTTTACACGAGTTTTTTTTACCAACTTTTTTCCATCTAACCTATTTTTTCAGTATGTGCGGAAAATTTAAACAACCATTTCATGCCAAACTACAATATTCCAACCGTTTCAAAACTTCAAATCTATGCCAGTGTTCCATTTCTGGATGACAAAAGTTTTAACCAAAAGCTTTCACAGATTATTTCAAGATATTATGATGATCAGTGAAAATTAATCTCATTCCAAAGAATCCTCTGAAGATTGGAGGATCTTTATTCAATACTTAAGACCGTTAAGGCGACCTTATGACGTTTGGGGTGATATAGAAGTACGATTGTCGTCGAGTAAATTGACGTGAGGTGCACCCAAAGACTTCTCAAATATCAAACTGATAGTACCATTATTGAATGCCTAAAACTCTTCCACCCCTCTCGTACCTATCGTAACCGTCTTCTTTGCTTTTCACCCGCCGCCCTTATTCCTTCCCTTGGTGAGACGTGCCTGTGCACAGTCTGATTAATCAGCCGATATCACGTGTTTAACATACGACTAGAAAACGAATTATATCTAGGAGTGTTCGTGAATTGTTGGTGATAAGATTAGTGTGAAAATAGTAGGATAAAGCATCTACTAAGTTAGTTTGTCGAGTGAATTATTGTAAATTTGATCAGGATGGCAGTAAGCTCCAACAATGGCAAGAGATGGGAAAATCTTGCTTGCATTGCAGATATGCAATATGAGAGTCAGTAGGAAAGGGATGTCTCATCTATGGAGATCAATAACATCCCTAATCAAAAAGATACAAAAAGTATTCATAGACATATTGGAAGGATATGATCCATCAAACTGGAATAAATCAGCAGAAAATATCATGAAAGTAATTGAAGGAGTTCCAAATAAAATTCAAGTGGTCAAGAGACTTATAAAGAAAATTTACATCAATCAACATATTCCGACAAAGAAATGAATAAGGTGAACATTGTGAATATATAATTGATGCAATGGGAAAAAGAATGCCTAAAGCATGGAAACTGTGTAAGGTGTGGTATAGTATAGTAAATCCACAAACCTGTGTGCATACCTAGACGGGTGGCTATGAGGATGAATGCCAGAGATCTACATCCAAAAATATGCAAAAACCTAAAAGAAGGAAAAGGATGTAAGTTCAACAAAAAATGTAAATACATGCACCCTGTAGCCATGAATCAAAAATCAATTAAATAATCAATTAAATAATAAAATACAAAATAGAAAAAGAAACAATAAAGAAAGGAACAAAGAACATGAGGTGAAGAAAAAGACAAGCCATCACCGTGCTATGGAGTGTCAGCAAAGAATTTGCAAGCATCAGCTCCCAAAATACAGTGCAAGAGAAAAGTACTGTACATACGATGCTAGGGGATAGTGCAGATACGGAGAAAATTGCAGATTCATACACAGAATGAATAATTATGATGAAGGAAGATCAAATATATTGGAAAAGTTGGATTTTTTAATGTCTGAATTTCTGGAAATGAAGAAAAGAACAACATACCAGAACAAGAAATTCTAGAAATAATAATTACCTAAAGAATAATAAGTCTGCTGGCATTGACGAAATTAGTGCAGAACTACTGAAGCATGGAGGAAGACAACTACAAGAAGCAATGGCAAAAATAGTGATTGGAATTTGGAGAAGAGAAGAAATGCCTGAGGAATGGAGGGAGGGACTGTTTGTGCCAATTCACCAGAAAGGTGATAGAATGGAATGTGGAGATTATGGAGGCATTTGTCTCTTAACTGTCGGATATAAGATTGTAGCTAAGCTATTGTATAATAGACTGAAGAGACACACTGAGCATAGTAGGGAATACCAATCAGGGTTTAGAACGTCTAGATCAACCATAGACCAAATATTTATTGTTAGGCAGATTCTTGAGAAATATTGGGAATATGATAAAGACTTAGCACGCCTTTATAGATTTTTAAGCAGGCATATGACAGTATACAACGAGAGGCATTGTGGAGGATATGGAGAGAATTCAGGATACCAGAGAAGCTTATGCCTAACAAAAATGTGTTACAGGAATATGAAGGGCAGAGTACGGATTGGAGGGGAAGTAACGGGGTCCTTTTGAAGTTGACAATGGTTTAAAGCAGGGACTGGGGAGGCTAGGTGTGATAGATTAGCTTATGCAGATTATATTGACTTTTGTGGTAAAAACATCCAGGAAATTGATAGAAAAATAAGCATTTTTAGAGAAGCTGCAAATCAAGTTTGGCCTGGAAATAGATGAAGCTAAAACCAAAATCTTGAAGGTTTCAAGGCTGGAGAGGATACTGGATAACATCAGGTGTGGAAATATGGAGTTGGAAGCGGTCGAGAACTTCAAATACCTGGGATCAACAGTTACAGCTGAAAATAGAGTAGAGGAAGAGGTAAATTTAAAGAATAGCAGCAGCAGCCAGATGTAGTTGGCCTTTAGCCAAAGTGCTCCATAGTAATATCTTATCAAGGAGAACAAAGGTGAAGGCCTATACAATCCATTATTATACCCATGTTACGTATGGTTTGCGAAACCTGGAGACTGACAAAGGATCTGGAACGAAGGTTGGCAGTGTTTGAGAACGGAATCTTGAGAAGGATATGTGGCTCTACCAGCCTTTGATGTTGTGGAGATGGGGCAATGGAGAAGGCATAATAATGAACTGAGGGAAATGACAGAGGTACTATCCTGATAACAGGCACAATTATGGCTCAAAGACTGAGTGGGCGGGGCATGTGGCTAGGGCTCATGAGGTAGACTAATAAGCAAGATTACTCGAGGACAACCAGAGGGCAGATGACCTCCAGGAAGACCCCGCATGAGATGGTCTGATAACATAAAAGGGACATGACAGAGCTTGGAGGGCTGGTCCAGGGGATTGGTGGATGTTGCACAGGACCGTGGTCATTGGAAGCTTCTTGTAGTGGCTGCAAAGAGCCATGGAGGCCTGCTGCCGGTGGAGTGAGCGAGTAAGTGATTACCTATATTAAATGGAAGGAGATAACATGCAAAACCATCAAGTGATGAATGCGCAGGGTTTAGTTACGAGTAACTCAAAAAGAAAAATAGATTCTTAGAAGAACTAACCCAAATTGAAAAGAAAATAGATATAATGAATATAAGTGAGACCTGGAGGTATTCCCAAGAGACTGGTAATGATGGTCAAATAAAAGTGTTCCAAACTTATAGATCAGATTGAAAAAAATAGGAATCAAGGGGGAACTGCAATATATGGGAAAGACATAAAACAAAGAAAAATATATGAGAAATATAGTAACTCAGAATGTGAACTAATAGCAGTACAATTTGAATCTGGAAAATAAATGAACATAGATATATATAGACCCCCTAATACTAAAGAGTTTGACACAATAATAGAAAAATTGGATGATATATGTAGAAATCACAAGGACTGACTATCTCTCCTATTCTGGAGACTTTAACTTCCTTTCGTTAGACTGGAAAGAACGAATAGGAGATTGTGGTTGTATTTATACATATAAAAAGAGAGTAATAGTAGTGCAGAAGATAAGAGGCAATTCGAAAAGCTATTAGATATGCTACTAGAATACAACAATTCAACAAATAATCACCTGCCAACAAGAAAGGAAAATACTTTAGACCTAGTTATTTGTGAACGAGGTAAATTAATGTTAAAGAAATAATAGTTTATAATGCAAGCATTTCAGACCATAATGTCATAGAATTAATAGTCCATTCCAAAGCAAGTGAAAACAGAGATAAGCAAGAGATGAAAAAGTAGGAAGGATATGGGAAAAAACAATTTCTACAGTCAAATATAAAGTGGTCAGAAATAAATGAAGAATTAAACAAAGATTGGGATTACATTTTCGTAAGTGATGATATACAAGCAATACGGATATTATATGAAGTATTAGAGAAAATAGTTGATAGATATATACCGAAGAAGAAAAGTAAAACATCAGTCATGCATACCAAGATACTAGGATCTTATTCCAGAAAATCAGAAATGGAAAAAAGGTCTTGCAAAAGAAAAAAATGCATGGAAAGTGATCAAACTAAAAAGATAAGATAGAAAATGCAGAACAAAAGATTATACAATCAAAAGAAAATGAAAAATCGGACATGGAAGAAAAAACCCCCTAGTAAATAAATATCAAGCAAAGCCCCAAACTATTGTACTCATATGCGAAAAAGATGAATAAAAGAAGAATAGAAATAGGCTCTCTAAAGAAATGAAGGTGAGATTAACGAATGAAAAAAAGGAAATATGTAACATATTGGCAGAAAGATATAAGAGAGAATTTACCCCTAGAATTGATAATGACGATAATGATACAGAAATAAGGGATGAAAAAATTAGTGAATATTTATCAGACACAGATATTAATGAAGTCGATATTGTGCAGGCTATTAATGAAATTAAAAAATGGAGCAGCAGCTGGGCTTGATGGTGTCCCTGCTATTTTGTTAAAGAAGGTAGTTCATTCTATTGCAAAGCCCTTGCTAATTATTATTTTAAGGCAAAGTGTAGATACAGGCAAGATTTATGATGAGCACAAATTAGCATATAATACCCCTACTTTCAAAAGTGGATCAAGACTAAAGGCAAGTAAGTTATAGGTCCTGTGAGTCTAACATCACATATTATGAAAGTGTATGAAAGGGTAATGAAGATAAATATTATGAAATATTTAATAAAAAACACAATTTGTTTAATATAGGACAACATGGTTTTGTACCCAGAAAAAGTACACAAACCCAACTGTTAGTCCACCGTGAGAACATATATAAAAAATATGAAAAAACCGGAAAAGAAACAGATGTGGTTTATCTAGACTTTGCAAAAGCTTTTGACAAGGTACACCATAATGTATTAGCGAAGAAAATTAGAAAACATAATACAGTGGACAAGTAGGAAGATGGATAAAAGAATTTTTACACAACAGAAAACAGATAGTTATTGCAAACGATGAAGAAATCAGATGAAGCTAAGGTAATATCCGGTGTGCCACAAAGTACGGTGCTAGCTGCATTTGCTGTTAGTTAATATGATTGCAGACATAGACAGTAATGTTAAGGACTCAGTAGAGTAGTTTCACCGATGACACAAGAGTAAGTAGAGAAATTAATTGTGATGAAGATAGGAACGCACTACAAAGAGATCTTAACAAAGTATATGATTGGTAGAGGTAAATAGGATGGTATTTAACTTTGATAAATTTGAATCAACAAATTATGGAGACAGAGAAGGAAAGCTATATACATATAGGGGGGGACCTAATAATGAGACAATCACAAATAAGGAAGCAGTTAAAGACTTTGGTGTGATGATGAATAGGAACATGTTATGCAATGATCAAATAGCAATTCTATTGGCAAAATTTGTAAAGCAAAAATGGGATGATGTTTTACGGCACTTCAAAAAACCAGGAAAACAGCTGAACACATTTTGATTTATGCTTTATAAACGTAAGTTCTTAGTCCACTTGAATATTGCAATATGATATGGTATACCCACACTATCAAAAGGATATTGCACAAATAAAGTGTACAAAGGTCCTTTATAGCTAGAATAGAAGAAGTTAAGGATCTTGACTACTGGGGAAAGACTACAATCTTTAAAATTATATAGTCTAGGAAAGGAGAAGAGAACGCTACATGATAATTCAGGCATGGAAACAGGATAGAAAGGACATAGGCCGGAAAACATCATGGAGCTAAAAAATATCAGAAAGAGCAAGCAGCGAGGTACATTAATAGTGCCCAAAACTATACCAGGAAAAAAGAAAAAGGAAAGGAAAGCAACAACAGGACATTAATCCACTATACACCAGCATCGACAATGCAGTGTCTATTCAATGCATTGCCAGCTCATCTGAGGAATATATCAGGAGTGAGCGTAAATGTGTTTAAGAATAAGCTCGACAAATATCTAAGCTGCATCCCAGACCATCCAAAATTGGAAAAAGATGCAAAAAATATACCTGAATATGCACTAGTAACTCTCTAGTAGACATTAGGGGTGCCTCAAATGAGGGACCTGGGGCAACCCAAACAAAATGTAAGGTCTGTAAAGTCTATAAGGACTGCCCCCTAAAAATTCCTTCCTAGTGCAACTGGAGAAGGTTTTCCTTCTATGACACCTTTCAGACCTTATTATCCAATTTTACCTTCAGGAAGAGCTAGAGAGGGATTCATTCCAGGCCTCAGGAAGAATTAGAGAGGGGTTCATTCGAGGCTTCAGGAAGAGTTAGAGAGGGATTCATCGAGGCTTCAGTAAGACTTAGAGAGGGATATATTCGAGGCACAGGAAGAGTTTGGAGAGGGATTCTCCGCGGCTTCAGAAGAGTTAGAGAGGGATTCATTTGAGGCTTCAGTAGAGTTAGAGAGGGATTCATTCGAGGCTTCAGGAAGAGCTAGAGAGGGATCATTTGAGGCTTCAGGGAAAGTTAGAGAGGGATTCATTCGAGGCTTAAGAAGAGTTAGAGAGGATTCATTTGAGGCTTCAGGAAGAGTTAGCGAGGGATTCCTTCGAGGCTTCAGGAAGAGTTAGAGAGGGATTCATTTGAGGGCTTCAGGGAGAGTTAGCGAGGGATTCAAACGAGGCTCAGGAAGAGTTAGAGATTCATTTGAGGCTTCTTGAAGAGTTAGGGAGGATTCATTCAGGCTTCAGGAAGAGTTAAAGATTCATTTGAGGCTTCATGAATAGTTAGAGAGGGATTAATTCGAGGCTTCAGGATAGGTTGGAGAGAGATTCATTCGAGGCTTCAGGAAGAGATAGAGAGGGGATTCCTTCGAGGCTTCATTAAGCAAGGGGATTAAGAGACGGGAACTCCATTATTTGGAGGCCTTTTCAAGAAAGGGAGGTTGAGAGGGAGGGGGGTTTCATTTCAATTTTGAGGCCTTCAGAGGTAAGTGAGTTAGGGGATTTCATTTGCCGGGCTTTTCAAGGGAAAAGAGTTAGAGATTCACTTGAGGCTTCAGGAAGAGTTAGAGAGGGGGGGGTTCATTCCTGGCTCAGGAAGAGTTAGAGAGAGAGTCATTCGAGGCTTTAGGAAGAGTTGGAAATTCATTTAAGGCTTCAGGAAGAGTTAGAGAGGGATTCATTCGAGGCTTCAGGAAGAGTGAGAGATTCAATTTGAGGCTTCAGGAAGAGTTACAGAGGGATTCATTCCGGGCGGGGCTTCAGGAAGAGTTAAAGGGGGGGAGAGATTCATTGATTTGGCTTCAGGGAAGGGGGAGGAAGAGTTAGAGAGGGATTCATTTGATTTGTCTTCAGGAAGAGAAGAGGGAGGGATTCAATTTAGGCTTCAGGAAGAGATAGAGAGGGATTTTATTAGGCTTCAGGAAAGATAGAGAGGGGATTCCTTTCGGGCTTCAGGAAGATTAAAGATTTTTTGGGATTTGGCTTCAGGTAGAGTTAGAGAGGGATTCTTCGAGGCTTCAAAGGAAGTAGTTTAAGGAAGATTCAATTTAGGCTTCGGAAGAGTTAAAGATTATTTGAGGCTTCAGGTTAGAGTTAGAGAGGGATCATTCGAGGCGTCAGGAAGAGTTGAGATTCATTTAAGGCTTCGGGAAAGAGTTAATATTAATTGAGGGCTTCAGAAGAGGTTAAAGATTCATTGGAGGCTTTAGGTAAAGTTATAAAAAAGGATCATTCGAGGCCTCAGGGAAGAGTTAGAGAGGGATTTTTTTTTCATTTGAGGCTTCAGGAATAGTTAGATATTCATTGGAGGCTTCAGGGGAGAGTTAAAGATTCATTGGGAGGCTTCAGATAGAGTTAGAGAAGGATACATTCGAGGCTTCAGGAAGAGTTAGAGAGGGATTTATTTCAGGCTTCAGGAAAAGTTAGAGGTTAATTCTAGGTTTCAGAAAGAGTTAAAGAATCATTTGAGGCTTCAGGAAGAGCTAGAGAGGGATTAATTCGAGGCCCTAGGAAGAGTTAGAGAGTGATTCATTTGAGGCTTCAGGTAGAGTTATAGAGGGATTCATTTGAGGCTTCAGGAATAGTTAGAGAGGGATTCATTCTAGCTTCAGGAAGAGTAGAAGATTCATTGGAGGCTTCAGGTAGAGTTAGAGAAGGATTCAATCCAGACTTCAGAAAGAGTTAGAGGTTCATTCGAGGCTTCAGGAAGAGATAGAGATTCATTTGAGGCTTCTGGTAGAGTTTGAGAGTGATTCATTTGAGGCTTCAGGTAGAGTTAGAGAGTGATTCATTGGAGGCTTCAGGTAGAGTTAGAAAGGGAGTCATTCGAGGCTTCAGGAAGACTTAGAGATTCATTTGAGGCTTCAGGAATAGTTAGAGGGATTTTTTTGTGGCTTCAGGTAGAGTTAGATAGGGATTTATTTGAGGCTCCCAGGGAGAGTTTAGAGAGGGATTTATTTGAGGCTTCCGGTAGAGTTAGAGAGGGATTCATTCAAGGCTTTTCAGGAAGAGTTAGATATTCATTTGAGGCTTCAGGAAGAGTTTAGAGAGGGATTCATTCTGGGCTTTCAGGAAGAGTTAGAGATTCATTTGAGGTTTCAGGAAGAGTTACAGAAAGATTCATTCGAGGCTTCAGGAAGAGTTATAGAGGGATTCATTCGAGGCCTTCAGGAAGAGATTGAGAGAGATTCCATTCGAGGCTTCATGAAGAGTTAGAGATTCATTTTAGGCTTCAGGAGGAGTTAGAGAGGGATTCATTTGAGGCTTCAGGAAGAGTTAGAGAGGATTCATTGAAGGCCTTCAGGAAGAGTTAGAGATTTCATTTGAGGCTTCAGGAAGAGATTGAGAGGGATTCATTCGAGGCTCCAGGAAGAGTTAGAGTTTCATTTTAGGCTTCATGAAGAGTTAGAGGGATTCATTTGAGGCTTCAGGAAGAGTTAGAGAGGGATTCATTCGAGGCTTCAGAAGAGTTAGAGATTTTCATTCGAGGCTTCAGGAAGAGTTAGAGGGTTTCATTTGAGGCTTCAGGAAGAGATTGAGAGGGATTCATTCGAGGCCTCAGGAAGAGTTAGCGAGGGTTAATTCGAGACTTCAGGAAGAGTTAAAGAGGGATTATTAATTCGAGGCTTTAGGAAGAGTTAAAGAGGAATTAATTGTAGGCTTTAGGAAGAGATTGAGAGGGGTTCATTCGAGGGTTCAGGAAGAGTTAGGGATTCCATTTTAGGCTTCAGGAGAGATAGAGAGGGATTAATTCGAGGCTTCAGGAAAGAGTTAGACATTCATTTTAGGCTTCAGGAAGAGTTAGAGAGGGATTCATTCGAGGCCACAGAATGAGTTAAAGAGGGATTCATTTGCGGCTTCAGGAAGAGTTAGAGAGGGATTCCATTTGAGGCTTCAGGTAGAGTTGGAGAGGGAATTCATTCGAGGCTTCAAGGAAGAGCTAGAGAGGGATTCATTTGAGGCTTCAGTGGGAGAGTTAGAGAGGGATTCATTCGAGGTTTAAGGAAGAGTTACAGAGGAATTCATTTGAGGCTTCAGGAAGAGTTAGCGAGGGATTCCTTCGAGGCTTCAGGAAGAGTTAGAGAGGGATTCATTGAGGCTTCAGGGAGAGTTAGCTAGGGATTCATTCGAGGCTTTCAGGAAGAGTTAGAGATTAATTTGAGGCTTCTTGAAGAGTTAGGGAGGGATTCATTCAGGCTTCAGGAAGAGTTAAAGATTCATTTGAGGCTTCAGGAATAGTTAGAGAGGGATTCATTCGAGGGCTTCAGGATAAGTTGGAGAGAGATTCATTCGAGGCTTCAGGAAGAGATAGAGAGGGATTCCTTCGAGGCATCATTAAGAGATAGAGAGGAACTCATTTGAGCCTCAAAGAAGAGTTAGAGGGAGAGTTCATTTGAGGGCTTCAGGAAGAGTTAGGGGAGGGTTCATTCGGCGGGCTTCAGGAAGCGTTAGAGATTCATTTGAGGCCTTCACGGGAAGAGTTAGAGAGGGTTTTCAACGAGGCTTCAGGAAGGTTAGAGAGAAATCATTTCGAGGCTTTAGGAGAGTTGGAAATTCATTTAGGCTTCAGGAAGAGTTAGAGGGGATTCATTTCGAGGCTTCGGAAGAGTGAAGATTAAATTTGAAGGCTTCAGGAAGAGTTACAAGGGATTCATTCCGGGCTCAGGAAAGAGTTTAGAGTTCATTTGAGGCTTCAGGAAGAGTTAGGAGGGATTCATTCGAGGCTTTCCGGGAAAGAAAGAGGGGATTTTCAATTTAGGCTTTCAAGGAAGGAATTAAGAAGGGAATTCAATTTAGGGCTTCAGGAAGAATAGAGAGGGATTCATTCGAGGGCTTCAGGAAGAAGTTAAAGCTTTATTTTGAGGCTTCAGGTAGGGTTTAGAGAGGGATTCATTCTTTTTGAGGCTTTCAGGAAGAGTTAGAGATTACATTTGAGGCTTGGGAAAAGTTAAAGATTATTTTGAGGCTCAGGAAGAGTTAAAGATTCATTGGAGGCTTTAGGTAAAGTTAAAAAAGGATTCATTCGAGGCCTCAGGAAGAGTTAGAGGGAGGGATTCATTTGAGGCTTCAGGAATAGTTAGATATTCATTGGAGGCTTCAGAAGAGTTAAAGATTCATTGGAGGCTTCAGATAGAGTTAGAGAAGGATACATTCGAGGCTCAGGAAGAGGTTAGAGAGGGATTTATTTCAGGCTTCAGGAAGAGTTAGAGGTTAATTCTAGGCTTCAGAAAGAGTTAAAGATTTATTTGAGGCTTCAGGAAGAGCTAGAGAGGGATTAATTCGAGGCCTCAGGAAGAGTTAGAGTGATTCATTGAGGCTTCAGGTAGAGTTAGAGAGGGATTCATTTGAGCTTCAGGTAGAGCTAGAGAGGGATTCAGACCTTACCTTACAGACCTTACCTTACAGACCTTACAGTTCGTTCGGGTTGCCCCAGGTCCCTCAGTGTGAGGCGCCTCTAATGTCTACCAGAGAGTTGCCAGTACATCTTCCGGTATATTTTGCATCTTCCATCTTGGATGGTCTGGGATGCAGTTTAGATATTTGTCGAGCTTATTCTTAAACACATCTACGCTCACTCCTGATATATTCCTCAGATGAGCTGGCAACGCATTGAATAGACGCTGCATTATCGATGCTGGTGCGTAGTGGATTAATGTCCTGTGTGCTTTTGCTTATTTTTCCTGGTATAGTTTTGGGCACTATTAATCTACCTCTGCTTGCTCTTTCTGATATTTTTAGTTCCATGATATTTTCTGTTATTCCTTCTATCTGTTTCCATGCCTGAATTATCATGTAGCGTTCTCTTCTCTTTTCTAGACTATATAAATTTTAAGGATTGTAGTCTTTCCCAGTAGTAGGTCCTTAACTTCTTCTATTCTAGCTGTAAAGGACCTTTGTACACTCTCTATTTGTGCAATATCCTTTTGATAGTGTGGGGTACCTTATCATATTGCAATATTCAAGTGGACTACGAACATATGTTTTATAAGCATAATCATGTGTTCAGCTTTTCTTGTTTTTTTGAAGTGCGTAACAATCATTCCCATTTTTGCTTTACATTTTGCCAAAAGAATTGCTATTTGATCATTGCATAACATGTTCCTATTCATCATCACACCAAGGTCTTTAACTGCTTCCTTATTTGTGATTGTCTCATTATTAGGTCCCCTATATGCATATAGCTTTCCTTCTCTGTCTCTATAATTTATTGATTCAAATTTATCAGAGTTAAATACCATACCTATTTCCTCTGCCCATCATATACTTTGTTAAGGTCTCTTGTAGAGCGTTCCTATCTTCATCACAAGTAATTTCTCTACTTATTCTTGTGGTCATCAGCGAAACTACTCACTACCGAATCCTTAACATTACTGTCTATGTCTTCAATCATAATAAAAACAAACAATATTGCAGCTAGCACCGTACCTTGTGGCACACCGGATATTACCTTGGTTTCATCCGATTTCTCATCGTTTGCAATAACTATCTGTTTTCTGTGTGTAAAAATTCTTTTAACCATCTTCCTACTTTATCTACGATATTGTGTTTTCTAATTTTCTTTGCTAATATATTATGGTCTACTTTGTCAAAAGCTTTTGCAAAGTCTAGATTTAAAAAACCCACCCATCTGTTCTGTTTCATTTCTTTCCCCCCCCCCCCCCCCCGCTTTTCATATTTTGAATATGTTCTCACGGTGGACTAACAGTTGGGTTTGTGTACTTTTTTTTCCGGGTACGAAACCGTGTTGTCCTATATTAAACAAATTATTTTTTATTAAAATGTTTCATAATATTTTCTTCATTACCCTTTCATACACTTTCATAATATGTGATGTTAGACTCATAGGCCTATAATTACTTGCCTCTAGTCTTGATCCACTTTTGAAAGTAGGGGTGATATATGCTAATTTGTGCTCATCATAAATCTTGCCTGTATCTACACTTTGTCTTAATAATATTACAAGTGGCTTTGCGATAGAATGAACCACTTTCTTTAACAAAATAGCAGGGACTCCATCCGGCCCTGCAGCAGCTCCATTTTTAATTTCATTAATTGCCTGCACAATATCAGCTTCATTAATTTCTATGTCAGCTAAATATTCACTATTTTCGTCCCTTACTTCTATATCATTATCTTCTTATCTATTCTAGGGTGAATTCTCTCTTATATCGTTCTGCAGAGTTGCAAATTTCCTTTTTTCATTAGTTAATCCCCTTCCATTCTAAGAGGGCCTATATTCTTCTTTTATTCATCTTCTTCGCATATGAGTATAATAGTTGGGTTTTGCTTGATATTTAATAGGGTTTTTTCTTCCAAGTCCCGTTTTTCATTTGCTTTTGTGATTGTATAATCTTCTTTGTTCCGCATTTTCTATCTTACTTTTTAGTTCTATAAACTTCATGCATTTTTTCTTTTGCAAGACCTTTTTTCCACTTTCTGATTTTCTGGAACGAGATCCTTCTGTCCTCTTGGTATGCATGAATGATGTTTACTTTTCTTCTTCGGTATATATTTAATCCACTATTTTCTCCATATTTTATATAATATCTCCGTATTTACCCTTATGTCATCACTTACGAAAATGTTATCCCAATCTTTGTTTAATTCTTCATTTATTTCTGACCATTTATATTTTTACTGTAGAAGTTGTATTTTCCATATCCTTCCCACTTTTTCATTTCTTGCTTATCTCTATTTTCACTTGCTTTGGAATGAACTGTTAATTCTATGACATTATGGTCTGAAATACTCGCATTATAAAACTATTATTTCTTTAACATAATTCATCTCGTTCACAAATACTAGGTCAAAGTATTTTCCTTTCTTGTTGGCAGGTGATTTATTTGTTGAATGTTGTATTTCTAGTAGCATATCTAATAGCTTTTCAAATTGCCTCTTATCTTCTGCACTACTATTACTCTCTTTTTTATATGTATAAGTACAACCACAATCTCCTATTCGTTCTTTCCAGTCTACGAAAGGAAAGTTGAAGTCACCAGATAGGAGAATAGTCCAGTCCTTGGGATTTCTACATATATCATCCAATTTTTCAATTATTAAGTCAAACTCTTTAGTATTAGGAGGTCTATATATTACTATGTTCATTAATTTTTCAGATTCAAATTCTACCGCTATTAGTTCACATTCTTGAGTTACTATATTTCTCATATATTTTTCCTTGTTTTTTGTCTTTCCCATATATTGCGGTTCCCCCTTGATTCCATTTTTTCTATATGATCTATAAGTTTGGAACCCTTTATTTTGATCATCATTTCCAGTCTCTTGGGAATACCAGGTTTCACTTATATTCATTATATCTATTTTCTTTTCAATTTGGGTTCGTTCTTCTAAGTACTCTATTTTTCTTTTTGAGTTACTCGTAACTAAACCCTGCGCATTCATCACTATGATGGTTTGCGTGTTTTCTCCTTCATTTAATAATGGTAGTAATAAGGATTTTCCCATGTCCTCTTTCCTGTTCTGGTATGTTGTTCTTTTTTCATTTCCAGAAATTCTGACATTAAAAAATCCAACTTTTCCATAATATTTGATCTTCCTTCATCATAATTATTCATGTTGTGTCTGAATCTGCAATTTTTCTCCGTTTCTGCAATATCCTCTTGCATAATAAATACAGTTATTATCTCTTGAGTAGAATTTCGGAGCTGATGCTTTGAAATTTTTTGCTGACACCTCTGCATATCTCATTGGTGTTTTGCTTTTCTCTTTTACCTGATATTCTTGATTTCTCTCTATATTTGTTTCTTTCTTATTTTGGATTTTATTACTTGGTTGGTTATTTATTTGATTATGATTCATGGCTACAGGGTGCATATATTTGCATTTTTTGTCGAACCTTTTCCTTCTTTTAGGTTTTTGCATATTTTTGGATGCAGATCTCTGCAATCATCCCCATAGCCATCTAGGTATGCACATTTACCATATATTTCATAGTTGTGACATACCTTAGGATGTTTTGTAGTAAACATCTTTCTCCAAATCTGCAATTCCCTCTTTTCAAAAGGTTGCAGATTTTGTCTTTCTTGTCTATTTTTTCCTCTTTCCCGTCATTGTGTAGATCTGGGTAGAGCCTCTTCGGGATTTGCTTTTCTGTTGTCATATCGTAATTTATTTCCTCGTAGGTATGCTGCTTTATTGCCTCATATGTAGTATCAATGAGTATCTCTGCATCCATACTTTTATCTTGTTCTTTGTTTTTCCTTATTTTTTTTCTGTCATTTCATTTTTGTTTACTTCTCTTCCGTTTTCCTCTTCTTCTTCTTCTTCTTCTTCCTCTTCCTCTTCTTCTTCATCCTCAACTATTTGAACATTCAATCTTGATTTAATAACATTGTCTATCCATGATAAGACTGTTTGAACAAAAAATTCTTGTATCTTTTCTCAAATCTTGCATTACCTCAGCACACTGTGGATGGGTCGGAATGTTGCATGCAGCACATTTTCTGATTAGGTTTTGTGGATTGACTATGCTATACCAAACCTTATACACAGTTTGCATGCTTTTGGCATTCTTTTTCCTAATGCATCAATTAGGATATTCACAAGATTCACCTTATTCATTTTCCTTTGTCGGAATATGTTGGTTTATGTATATTTTCTTTATGAGTCTCTTGACCACTTGGATTTTATTTGGAACTTCTTCAATTATTTTCAAGATGTTTTCATTAGATTTGTTCCAGTTTGAAGGATTATATCCTTCTAATATATCTATGAATGCTTTTGTATCTTTTTGGTTAGGACTGTTGCTGATTTCATAGATGAGAAATGCCAGTTCCCTTCCTGCTACCTCATCGTATTGCGAATCCGCCAAGCAAGCTAAATTACGCCACTTCTTCCCGCAGTTGGAACTTGACTGCCATCTTGTTATTTGGATTTACAGTAATTACACTGTGATACACTAACTTAGAAGACGCTTTATCCTACTATTTTCACACTAATCTTATCACCGATAGTTCACGAACACTTCTAGATATTTCTCAAATTCTAGTCGTATGTTAAACTTGTGATATCTGTTGATTAATCTGACTTCACGCGGGTACGTCTCACCAAGCAAGATGGCTTCAGGAAGAGTAGAAGATTCATTGGGAGGCTTCAGGTAGAGTTAGGAGAAGGGGATTCAATCCAGACTTCAGAAAGAGTTAGAGGTTCATTCGAGCTTCAGGAAGAGTTAGAGATTCATTTGAGGCGTTTCCGGTAGAGTTTGAGGAGTGATTCATTTGAGGCTTCAGGTAGGACTAGAGAGTGATCATTTGAGGCTTCAGGTAGATGGTTAGAAAGGGAGTACCATTCGAGGCTTTCAGGAAGACTTTAGAGAATTCAAATTTGAGGCTTCAGGAAGAGTTAAGAGAGGGATTTATTTGAGCTTCAGGTAGAGTTAGAGAGGGATTTATTTAAGGCTTCAGGTAGAGTTAGAGAGGGATTTATTTGGGGCTTCCGGTAGAGTTAGAGAGGATTCATTCAAGGCTTCAGGAGAGTTAGCTAGGGATCATTCGAGCTTCAGGAAGAGTAGAGATTAATTGAGGTTCTTGAAGAGTTAGGGAGGGATTCATTCAGGCTTCAGGAAGAGTTAAAGATTCATTTGAGGCTTCAGACTAGTTAGAGAGGGATTAATTCGAGGCTTCAGGATTAGTTGGAGAGAGATTCATTCGAGGCTTCAGGAAGAGATAGAGAGGGATTCCTTCGAGGCATCATTAAGAGATAGAGAGGAACTCATTTGAGCCTCCAAGAAGAGTTAGAGAGGGGTTCATTTGAGGCTTCAGGAAGAGTTAGGGATTCATTCCGGGCTTCAGGAAGAGTTAGAGATTCATTTGAGGCTTCAGGAAGAGTTAGAGAGGGTTTCATTCGAGGCTTCAGGAAGAGTTAGAGAGAGAGTCATTCGAGGCTTTAGGAAGAGTTGGAAATTCATTTTAGGCTTCAGGAAGAGTTAGAGAGGGATTCATTCGAGGCTTCAGGAAGAGTGAGAGATTCAATTTGAGGCTTCAGGAAGAGTTACAGAGGGATTCATTCCGGGTTCAGGAAGAGTTAGAGATTCATTTGAGGCTTCAGGAAGAGTTAGAGAGGGATTCATTCGAGGCTTCAGGAAGAGATAGAGAGGGATTCAATTTAGGCTTCAGGAAGAGATAGAGAGGGATTCATTCGAGGCTTCAGGAAGAGGTAGAGAGGGATTCATTCGAGGCTTCAGGAAGAGTTAAAGATTTATTTGAGGCTTCAGGTAGAGTTAGAGAGGGATTCATTCGAGGCTTCAGGCAAGAGTTAGAGATTCATTTGAGGCTTCGGGAAGAGTTAAAGATTAATTTGAGGCTTCAGGAAGAGTTAAAGATTCATTGGAGGCTTTAGGTAAAGTTAGAAAAGGATTCATTCGAGGCCTCAGGAAGAGTTAGAGATGGATTCATTTGAGGCTTCAGGAATAGTTAGATATTCATTGGAGGCTTCAGGAAGAGTTAAAGATTCATTGGAGGCTTCAGATAGAGTTAGAGAAGGATACATTCGAGGCTTCAGGAAGAGTTAGAGAGGGATTTATTTCAGGCTTCAGGAAGAGTTAGAGATTAATTCTAGGCTTCAGAAAAGAGTTAAAGATTCATTTCAGGCTTCAGGAAGAGCTAGAGAGGATTGAGGTTCGAGGGCGAGGGATTATTCGGAGGGATATTGAGGGATTAATTCGAGCCTCAGGAAGAGAGTTAGAGAGTATTCATCAGGCTCAGGAGAGTTAAGATCATTGGGCTTCATGGAATAGTTAGAGAGGGATTAATTCGAGAGCTTCCGGATAGTTGGAGGAGAAGATTCATTCGAGGCTCAGGAAGAGATAGAGAAGGGATCCTTCGAGGGCACATTAAGAGATAGATATGAACTCATTTGAGCCTCCAAGAAGAGTGTAGAGAGGGTTCATTTGAGGCTTCAGAGAGTTAGGGATTCCCCTATTCCGGGCCTTCAGGAAGAGTTAGAGATTCATTTGAGGCGTCAGAATAGTAGAGAGGGTTTCGATTCGAGCTTCAGGAAGAGTTAGAGAGAGAGTCATTCGAGGCTTTAGGAAGCAGTTGGAAATTCATTTTAGGCTTCAAAGGAAAGTAGAGATGGATTCATTCGATGGCTTCAGGAAGAGTGAGAGAATTCAATTTGAGCTTCAGAAGAAGTTACGAGGGATTCCCTTTCCGGGTTTCGGAAGAGTTAGAGGATTTCATTTTGAGGCTTCAGGAAAGAGTTAGAGAGGGATTCATTCGGGCTCATGAAGAGATAGAGAGGGATTCAATTAAGGCTTCAGGAAGAGATAGAGAGGGATTCATTCAAGGCTTCCAGTAGATGTAGAGAGGGATTCATTAGAGGATTAGAGAAGGGAAATCATTTGGCCTCAAGGAAAGAGTTAGAGGGAGGGGTTCATTTGAGGCTTCAGGAAAGAGTTAAAGGATTCATTTCCGGGGCTTCCAGGGAAGAGCACAGGGATTAATTTGAGGGTCAGGAAGAGTTAGAGAGGGCTTCATTCCGGCTTTCAGGAAGAAAGTTAGAGGAGGAAGAGTTCAATTCGAGGCTTTAGGAAGAGAGAAATTCAATTTTAGGCTTCAGGAAAGATTAGAGAGGGATTTCATTCGAGGTTTGCCTTCCAAGGAAGATTTGGAAGATTCAATTTGGAGGCTTCCAAGGGAAGGAGGGTTACAGAGGTTCATTCGGGTTCGGAAGAGTTTAGAGATTCATTTGAGGTTCAGGGAGGAGGTTAGAGAGGGATTCATTCGAGGCTTCAGGAGAGATTTTAGAGAGGGATTCATTTAGGCTTCAGGAAGAGAAGAGGAGGGATTCATTCAGGCTTCAGGAGAGTAGAGAGGGATTCATTCGGGGAGGCTTCAAGAGGTTAACGGTTTTATTTGAGGCGTTTCAGGTAGAGTTAGAGAGGGAATTTCATTTCGAGCTTCAGGAAAGAGTTAGAGATTCATTTGAGGGGCTTCGGGAAGAGTTTAAAGATTAATTTGAGGCTTCAGAAGAGTTAAAGATTCATTGGAGGCTTTAGGTAAAGTTAGAAAAGGATTCATTCGAGGCCTCAGGGAAGAGTTAGAAACGGATCATTTGAGGCTTCAGGAATAGTTAGATATTCATTGGAGGCTTCAAGGAAGGTTAAAAGATTCATTGGAGCTTCAGATAGAGTTAGAGATCTTTTAGGCTTCAGGGAAGAGTTTAAAGATTCTTTCGAGACTTCAGGAAAGAGTTAGAGAGGGAATCATTTGAGCCGCAAGAAGAGAATAGAGAGGGGTTCATTGAGGGCTCAGGAAAAGAGTTTAGAAGATTAATTTTTAGGCTTCAGGAAGAGTTTTAAAGATTCTTTCGAGACTTCGGAAGAGTTAGAGAGGGAATCATTTGAGCCTGCAAGAAGAGTTAGAGAGGGGTTCATTTGTGAGGCTACAGGAAGAGTTAGAGATTCATTCGAGGCTTCAGAAGAATTAGAAGATTCATTTGAGGCTTGAGGACGAGTGTTAGGGAGGGATTATTTCGAGGCTTCAGGAAGATTTAGAGATTCATTTGACGCTTTAGGAAGAGTTAGAGAGGGATTCATTCCGGGCTTCAGTGAGAGTTAGAGATTCATTCGAGGCTTCAGGAAGAGAGACAAGGATTCATTCGAGGCTTCAGGAGGAGACAGAAAGGGATTCATTTGAGGCTTCAGGAAGAGTTAGAGATTCATTCGAGGCCTCAGGAAGAGTTAGAGATTCATTGAGGCTTCAGGAAGAGCCAAAAATTCATTTGAGGTTTCAGAGAGAGAGAGGCGGCTTCATTCGAGGCTTCAGGAAGAGTTAGAGAGGGATTCAATCGAGGCTTCAGGAAGAGTTTGAGAAGGATTCATTCGAGGCTTCAGGAAGAGTTAGAGAGTGAAGCATTCGAGGCTTCAGGAAGAGTTAGAGAAGGATTCTTTCAAGGCCTCAGGAAGAGTTAAAGATTCATTTGAGGCTTCAGAAAGAGAGAGACGGCTTCATTCGATGCTTCAGGAAGAGTTAGAGAGGGATTCAATCGAGGCTTCAGGAAGAGTTAGAGAGGGATTCATTCCAGGCTTCAGGAAGAGATAGGGAGGGATTCATTTGAGGCTTCAGGAAGAGTCAGAGAGGGATTCATTCGAGACTTCAGGAAGAGTTAGAGAGGGATTCATTTGAGGCTTCAGAAAGAGTTAAATTTTCATTTTAGGCTTCACAAGAGTTAAAGATTCATTTGAGGCAGGGGCGTAACTAGGTGAGAATGGGCCCGTGGCATTTTCTTACAGTGGGCCCCCATTACCTCCATTAATATATATATATATATATATATATATGTATATATATATATATAGTATATATATATATATATATATATATATATATATATATAAATTTATATATGTGTGTGTATATATATATATATAAATATATATATATATATATATATATATATATATATCTAGATATATATATATATATCTATATATTATATATATACATATTCTAATATATATAGATATATATATATATATATGTGTGTATGTATGTATGTATATTATGGGAGAGAGAGTAGTGAATTGATTGATAATATATCGTAGAACTGGTAGGCATAAGAAATTAAAATATAATATGCAGACATTGAAATATAATTACTAATAGTTAATACATACATAGCTTAGAAAAATACATAACTTATATATTCTCAATAATGAATCAGATGAGTCCCCTTATGAGGCCTATGTGGCCGTTACATTATTGCATAATTACGATGCTTTTAAAATAAGAATAAACACAACTTGTCCAAAACATCTATACCATCATTAAATAAACAAATATACCTTATACCTTCTAGAATTCTTTCTTCCTTGCTTTCCTTCTCTGTAAATCTGTCAATGACTTTACTTAAGTTCAATCTGTATGCAGTTCCTTGTTCAACTGATAGAAGAGCTAGTCCTTCTATTCTTTCCTGTGCCATTGTACTTCGCAAATAATTTTTAACAAGCTTAGTTTGGAGAATGAACGCTCTGCACTTGCAGTTGTGACTGGAATAGTTAAAAACAATAGCATTGCAGTGCAAACCTCAGGAAAACTGGCTGAAATAGAATGATTTTCTATGATCAACATATTAGCAAGGTCCTTAATACTAGAAAAACTTTTCTTATTTCTCCCATCAGAGCAGATCTCATGCTGAAAATTTCCTGTGTGAATGTCTCTGACACATCGTTGTGGTATTTTTTTCACAAAAATAGATGCTTTTTCGTATAGCTCTGAGTCAGATACTGAGAATGAAGAGACAAACTTCATGCAAGCCAGTAAAACGGAAGTTCAACTGAGTTGTGATGATGTCCAGAGTACGATAGTAAACAGTTACTCTACACAAACTCTCTGGATCTTCTAATCTTTGGTCTTCACAAAGCTCGCCAAAATGTCCTTTTACGGTACGAAGTCTCTTTTTCTCAAATTCTGGTCTGATTGACCACTTCTGGGCTGTATCTGTTGCTTCTTTCTTTACATCCTCAAACTGATTTCTTAATCTGCACATCTCATCCATGCAAACCTTTAAGAGGTCTGCTGCCTCAGCAAGATCAACTGCTTTTGATTGCAACATTTTTTATGCTAAATTTTATTGACTGTAAGATTTTGGACTGAAACGTCGAAAAGAATACAAAATTAAAATTTTCAAGACATTGTTCTTTAGTGCAGTGGCTTCATTACGTTCGTCTGCCTTAGAGCTGCATAATATTATTTGTGCTAGAGCTTTCTGCACATCACAGAATCGAACTTTGAGAGTAAATCCACGCATTATAACGTCCAGCCCATCTAGTTAGGTTCAACTTTTTAATAGTTACCCCTTTGTGAGTGCCTGATTCAGAAATTAAGCTAGATAATATGTCCCATCTCTTGATACTCAATCCAAAAAACACATAGACTCTTTGAACAATATCATAAAAATAAACTGGGCATTTCTGTCACATCCTTGACAGCATCATTAATCACCAAATTTAAATTATGAGCAGCACAATGAACATGGACTGCACTGGGTTCAACATCAATTTTTTTTCTGCACACCTTTGTATATCCCCTTCATGTTACTAGCTCCATCATATCCTTGGCGACACCTTGAAATAGAAAGTCCTCTTTGTTTAATTATTTGCAAAATTTGTTCTGATAGTGCAGCTCCACTTTGGCCCTCAACCTTATGAAACCCTAAAAAAAGACTCATTAATTTGTAGGGCCTTTGGCTTTCCATTATCATCATATTCTATGCTACTAAACGGTATATTTCACACATCTGATCAATTTTGGTAATATCTGTGTTGTATCTAACATTATGCTATAATATGGAGCTGCTTTAATGGCACAAGTAAGTTCTTTTTCAGTTTCCTTTGAAAGCAACTGAATGAGTTCATTTTGTATCATTGGGCTCATATACTTTGTTTTACCTTTAGGTTTACTGATTAATTCTGAAAGAACTGGATCATATTTAGAAAGCAACTCAATGATGCAAATGAAATGCTTGTGTTCCTGTCCGTACAATACAGGACCTGTAGTGTACGGACAGTCATACCCCCTATGACCTCCTAAACCCGTAACCCATCGTATACATTAACAATATGTAATGTCTTCTCAGTTTCTGTTAATAATCATTTACCAGTATCATACTGAGGAATATTAAATAATATTTTTCTTAAATCATTAAAATATAACGGTAAGCAGTAGACTACAGTTTTTTTAAATTTTATTTATTGATTTATTTATTTATTTTTATTTTACGGCCAGGGGCTCATATCCCACTTGGGTCCCCTTGGCCCCTTTCTGTTGACGCTACCGTCCATGGGCCCCTTTAATCATTAAAGGGCCCAGGTGGGCCCGTGGCAGTTTGCCACCCTGATTGTTTACGCCTCTGATTTGAGGCTTCAGGAAGAGTTCGAGAGGGATTCATTCCAGACTTCAGGAAGAGATAGGGAGGGATTCATTTGAGGCTTCAGAAGAGTCAGAGATAGATTCATTCGAAGCTTAGGGAAGAGTTGGAGAGGGATTCATTTGAGGCTTCAGGAAGAGTTAAGATTCATTTTAGGCTTCACAAAGAGTTAAAGATTCATTTGAGGCTTCAGGAGAGTTAGAGAGGGATTCATTGAGGCTTAAGGAAGAGTCAGAGAGGGAGTTCATTCGAGACTTCAGGAAGAGTTAGAGAGGGATTCATTTTGAGGCTTCAGGAAGAGTTAAAGATTCATTTTAGGCTTCACAAAGAGTTAAATATTCATTTGAGGGTTCAGGAAGAATTCGAGAGGGATTCATTCGAGACTTCAGAAGAGTTAGAGAGGGATTCATTCTAGGCTTTAGGAAGAGTTAGGGAGGGATTCATTTTAGGGTTTAGGAAGAGTTAGAGAGATTCATTTGAGGCTTCAGGAAGAGTTAGAGAGGGATTCATTCGAGGCTTCAGAAGAGTTGGAGAGGGATTCATTCTAGGCTTTAGGAAGAGTTAGAGAGGGATTCGTTTCAGGCTTCAGGTAGAGTTAGAGAGGGATTCATTTGAGGCTTCAGGAAGAGTTAGAGAGGAATTCATTTGAGGCTTCAGGAAGAGTTAGAGAGGGATTCCTTCGAGGCTTCAGGAAGAGTTAGAGAGGGATTCATTTGAGGCTTCAGGAAGAGTTAGCGAGGGATTCATTCGAGGCTTAATGAAGAATTAGAGATTCATTTGAGGCTTCTTGAAGAGTTAGGGAGGGATTCATTCAGGCTTCAGGAAGAGTTAAAGATTCACTTTAGGCTTCTCAAAGAGTTTTAAAGATTCATTTGAGGCTTCTTGAAGAGTTAGAGAGTGATTCATTTGAGGCTTCAGGAAGAGTCAGAGAGGGATTCATTCGAGACTTAAGGAAGAGTTAGAGAGAGATTCATTTGAGGCTTCAGGAAGGGTTAAAGATTCATTTTAGGCTTCACAAAGAGTTAAAGATTCATTTGAGGCTTCAGGAAGAGTTAGAGAGGGATTCATTTGAGGCTTAAGGAAGAGTTAGAGAGGGATTCATTCGAGGCTTCAGGAAGAGTTAGAGAGGGATTCATTTGAGTCTTCAGGAAGAGTTAAAGATTCATTTTAGGCTTCACAAAGAGTTAAATATTCATTTGAGGGTTCAGGAAGAATTCGAGAGGGATTCATTCGAGGCTTCAGGAAGAGTTAGAGAGGGATTCATTCTAGGCTTTAGGAAGAGTTAGGGAGGGATTCATTTTAGGGTTTAGGAAGAGTTAGAGAAGGATTCATTTGAGGCTTCAGGAAGAGTTAGAGAGGGATTCATTCGAGGCTTCAGGAAGAGTTGGAGAGGGATTCATTCTAGGCTTTAGGAAGAGTTAGAGAGGGATTTATTTCAGGCCTCAGGTAGAGTTAGAGAGGGATTCATTCGAGGCTTCAGGAAGAGTTAGAGAGGGATTCATTTGAGGCTTCAGGAAGAGTTAGAGAGGGATTCATTCGAGGCTTCAGGAAGAGTTAGAGAGGGATTCATTTGAGGCTTCAGGAAGAGTTAGAGAGGGATTCATTCGAGGCTTAATGAAGAATTAGAGATTCATTTGAGGCTTCTTGAAGAGTTAGGGAGGGATTCATTCAGGCTTCAGGAAGAGTTAAAGATTCACTTTAGGCTTCACAAAGAGTTTTAAGATTCATTTGAGGCTTCTTGAAGAGTTAGAGAGTGATTCATTGAGGCTTCAGGAAGAGTCAGAGAGGGATTCATTCGAGACTTAAGGAAGAGTTAGAGAGAGATTCATTTGAGGCTTCAGGAAGGGTTAAAGATTCATTTTAGGCTTCACAAAGAGTTAAAGATTCATTTGAGGCTTCAGGAAGAGTTCGAGAGGGATTCCATCGAGGCATCAGAAGAGTTAGAGAGGGATTCATTCTAGGCTTTAGGAAGAGTTAGGGAGGGATACATTCTAGGGTTTAGGAAGAGTTAGAGAGGGATTCATTTGAGGCTTCAGGAAGAGTTAGAGAGGGATTCATTCGAGGCTTCAGGAAGAGTTAGAGAGGGATTCATTTGAGGCTTCAGGAAGAGTTAGAGAGGGATTCATTTGAGGCTTCAGGTAGAATTAAAGAGGGATTCATTCGAGGCTTCAGGAGGAGTTAGAGAGATTCTTATTTGAGGCTTCAGGGAGAGTTAGAGAGGGATTCATTCGAGGCTTCAGGAAGAGTTAGAGAGGGATTCATTTGAGGCTTCAGGAAGAGTTAGAGAGGGATTCATTTGAGGCTTCAGGGAGAGTTAGAGAGGGATTCATTTGAGGCTTCAGGGAGAGTTAGAGAGGATTCATTCGAGGCTTCAGGAAGAGTTAGAGATTCATTTGAGGCTTCTTGAAAAGTTAGGGAGGGATTCATCAGGCTTCAAGAAGAGTTGAAGATTCATTTGAGGCTTCAGGAATAGTTAGAGAGGGATTAATTCGAGGCTTCAGGATAAGTTGGAGAGAGATTCATTCGTGGCTTAAGGAAGAGATAAAGAGAGATTCCCTCGAGGCTTCATTAAGAGATAGAGAGGAACTCATTCGAGCCTTCCGGAAGAGTTAGAGAGGGTTCATTTATTGAGGCTTCAGGAAGAGTTAGGGATTCATTCCGTGCTTCAAGAAGAGGTTGGAGATTCATTGAGGATTCAGGAGAAGGCTTATAGAGGGATTAATTCGAGGCTTCAGGAAGAGTTAGAGAGGGCATTCATTCTAGGCTTTAGGAAGAGTTAGAGAGGGATTTATTTGAGGCCTCAGGTAGAGTTAGAGAGGAATACATCCGAGGCCTCAGGAAGAGTTAGAGAAGGATTCGTATGAGGTTTCAGGAAGAGTTAGCGAGGGATTCTGTCGAGCTTCAGGAGAGTTAGAGAGGGATTCATTGAGGCTTCAGGAAGAATTAGCAAGGGATTCATTCGAGGCTTCAAGAAGAGTTAGAGATTCATTTGAGGCTTCTTGAAGAGTTAGGGAGGGATTCATTCAGGCTTCAGGAAGAGTTAAAGATTCACTTTAGGCTTCACAAAGAGTTAAAGATTCACTTGAGGCTTCAGGAAGAGTGAGAGAGGGATTCATTTGAGGCTTCAGGAACAGTCAGAGAGGGATTCATTCGAGATTTCAGGAAGAGTTAGAAAGGGATTCATTTGAGGGCTTCAGGAAGAGTTAAAAATTCATTTTTAGGCTTCACAAAGAGTTAAAGATTCATTTGAGGCTTCAGGAAGAGTTCAAGAGGGATTCCTTCGAGGCTTCAGGAAGAGTTAGAGAGGGATTCATTCTAGGCTTTAGGAAGAGTTAGGGAGGGATTCATTCTAGGTTTAGGAAGAGTTAGAGAGAGATTCATTTGAGGCTTCAGGAAAGGTTAGAGAGGGATTCATTCGAGCTTAAGGAAGAGTTAGAGAAGGATTCATTCTAGGTTTTAGGAAGATTTAGAGAGGGATTCATTTGAGGCTTCAGTAGAGTTACAGATGGATTCATTCGAGGCTTCAGGAAGAGCTAGAGAGGGATTCATTTGATGGCTTCAGGAGAGTTAGAGAGGGATTCATTCGAAGCTTCAGGAAGAGTTAGAGAGGAATTCATTTAAGGCTTCAGGAAGAGTTAGCGAGGGATTCCTTCGAGGCTTCAGGAAGAGTTAGAGAGGGATTCATTTGAGGCTTCAGGAAGAGTTAGCGAGGGATTCATTCGAGGCTTCAGGAAGAGTTAGAGATTCATTTGAGGCTTCTTAAAGAGTTAGGGAGGGATTCATTCAGACTTCAGGAAGAGTCAAAGATTCATTTGAGGCTTTAGAAATAGTTAGAGAGGGATTAATTCGAGGCTCAGGATAAGTTGGAGAAAGATTCATTCGAGGCTTAAGGAAGAGATAAAGAGGGATTCCTTCGAGCCTTCAGGAAGAGTTAGAGAGGGGTTCATTTGAGGCTTCAGGAAGAGTTAGGGATTCATTCTGGGCTTCAGGAAGAGTTGGAGATTCATTTGAGGCTTCAGGAAGAGTTAGAAAGAGAGTCGTTCGATGCCTTAGGAGAGTTGGAAATTCATTTTAGGCTTCAGGAAGAGTTAGAGAGGGATTCATTCGAAGGCTTCAAGAAGAGTGGAGAGGATTCAATTGAGGCTTCAGGAAGAGTTAGAGAGGGATTCATTCCGCTTCAGGAAGAGTTAGAGATTCATTTGAAGGCTTCAGGAAGAGTTAAAAAAGGATCATTCCAGGCTCAAGAAGAGATAGAGAGGGATTCAATTAGGCTTCAGGGAGGAAGAGATAGAGATGGATTCAATTTTGGCTTTAGGAAGAGATAGAGAGGGATCATTCGAGGCTTCAGGAAGAGTTAAAGATTAATTGTTGCTTCAGGTAGAATTAGAGAGGGATTCATTCGAGGCTTCGTGAAGAGTTAGAGATTCATTTGAGGCTTCGGGAAGAGTTAAAGATTAATTTGAGGCTTCAGGAAGAGTTAAAGATCATTGGAGGCTTTAGGTAAAGTAGAAAAGGATTCATTCGAGGCCTCAGGAAGAGTTGAGAGGGATTCATTTGAGGCTTCAGGAATAGTTAGATATTCATTGGAGCTTCAGGAAGAGTTAGCGAGGGATTCCTTCGAGCTTCAGGAAGTGTTAGAGAGGGATTCATTTGAGGCTTCAGGAAGAGTTAGAGAGGGATTCATTCGAGGCTTCAGGAAGAGTTAGAGATTCATTTGAGGCTTCTTGAAGAGTTAGGGAGGGATTCATTCAGGCTTCAGGAAGAGTTAAAGATTCATTTGAGGCTTCAGGAATAGTTAGAGAGGGATTAATTAATTTGAGGTTTCGGGATAAGTTGGAGAGAGATTCATTCGAGGCTTAAGGAAGAGATAAAAAGGGATTCTTTCGAGGCTTCATTAAGAGATAGAGAGGAACTCATTCGAGCCTTCAGGATGAATTAGAGAGGTTCATTTGAGGCTTCAGGAAGAGTAGGGATTCATTCCGGCTTCAGGAAGAGTGGAGATTCATTTGAGGCTTCAGGAAGAGTTAGAGAGAGAGAGAGTCATTCGAGGCTTTAGGAGAGTTGGAAAATTCATTTGAGGCTTCAGGAAGAGTTAGAGAGGGTTTCATTCGAGGCTTCAGGAAGAGTTAGAGAGAGAGTCATTCGAGCTTTAGGAGAGTTGGAAATTCATTTTAGGCTTCAGGAAGAGTTAGAGAGGGAGTCATTCGAGGCTTCAAGAAGAGTGAGAGATTCAATTTGAGGCTTCAGGAAGAGTTAGAGAGTGATTCATTCCGGGCTTCAGGAAGAGTTAGACATTCATTTGAGGATTCAGGAAGAGTTAGAGAAGGATTCATTCGAGGCTTCAGGAAGAGTTAGAGAGGGATTCAATTTAGGCTTCAGGAAGAGATGAGAGGGATTCAATTTTGGCTTCAAGAAGAGATAGAGAGGGATTCATTCGAGGCTTCAGGAAGTGTTAAAGATTTATTTGATGCTTCAGGTAGAATTAGAGAAGGATTCATTCGAGGCTTCAGGAGAGTTAGAGATTCATTTGAGGCTTCGGGAAGAGTTAAAAATTAATTTGAGGCTTCAGGAAGAGTTAAAGATTCATTGGAGGCTTTAGGTAAAGTTAGAAAAGGATTCATTCGAGGCCTAAGGAAGTGTTAGAGAGGGATTCATTTGAGGCTAAAGGAATAGTTAGATATTCATTGGAGTCTTCGGGAAGAGTTTAAGATTCATTGGAGGCTTCAGATAGAGTTAGAGAAGGATACATTCGAGGCTTCAGGAAGAGTTAGAGAAGGATTTATTTCAGGCTTCGGGAAGAGTAGAGATTAATTTGAGGCTTCATAAAGAGTTAAAGATTCCTTTGAGTTTTCTTCAGGAAGAGCTAGAGGGGTATTAATTCGAGCCCTCATTGGAAGAGTTAGAGAGTGATTCATTTCAGGCTTCAGGTAGAGTTAGAGAGGGATTCATTTTGAGGCTTCAAGTAGAGCTAGGAAGAGGAGGGATTCATTCGAGGCTTCAGATAGAGTTAGAGAAGGATACATTCGAGGCTTCAGGTAGGGTTAGAGAAGGATTCATTCCAGACTTCAGGAAGAGTTAGAGGTTCATTCGAGGCTTCAGGATGAGATAGAGATTCATTTGAGGCTTCTGGTAGAGTTTGAGAGGGATTCATTTGAGGCTTCAGGTAGAGTTAGAGAGTGATTCATTGAGGCTTTAGGTAGAGTTAGAAAGGCAGTCATTCGAGGCTTTAGGAAGACTTAGAGATTCAATTTGAGGCTTCAGGAAGAGTTAGAGAGGGATTTATTTGAGGCTTCAGGTAGAGTTAGAGAGGGATTTATTTGAGGCTTCAGGTAGAGTTAGAGAGGGATTTATTTGGGGCTTCCGGTAGAGTTAGAGAGGGATTCATTCAAGGCTCAGGAAGAGTTAGATATTCATTTGAGGCTTCAGGAAGAGTTAGAGGGGGATTCATTCTGGGGCTTCAGGAAGAGTTAGAGATTCATTTGAGGCTCAGGAAGAGTTACAGAGGGATTCCATTCGAGGCTTCAGGAAGGTTAGTTAGTAAGGGATTCAATTCGATGCTTCAGGAAGAGATTGGATGGGAGGGTTCATCGAGGCTTCAGGAAGAGTTAGTGATTCATTTTTGGCTTCAGGAAGAGTTTTAGAGATGGGATTCATTTGAGGCTTCAGGAAGAGATAGAGGAGGGATTAATTGAAGGCTTCAGGAAGAGTTAGAGATTCATTTTAGGCTTCAGGAAGAGATTGAGAGGGATTCATTCGAGGCTTCAGGAAGAGTTAGAGAAATTCATTTGAGGCGTTCAGGAAGAGATTGAGGAGGGATTCATTCGAGGCCATCAGGAAGAGTTAGCGAGAGATTAATTCGAGACTTCAGGAAGAGTTAAAGAGGGATTAATTCGAGGCTTTAGGAAGAGTTAAGAGGGGGAATTATTTAGAGGCTTTAGGAAGAGATTGAGAGGGATTCATTCGAGGCTTCAGGAAGAGTTAGAGATTCATTTTAGACTTCAGGAAGAGTTAGAGAGGGATTCATTCGAGGCTTCAGATAGAGTTAGACATTCATTTTAGGCTTCAGGAAGAGTTAGAGAGGGATTCATTTGAGGCTTCAGGAAGAGTTTAGAGAGGGATTCATTCGAGGCTTCAGGAAGAGTTAGAATTCATTTGAGGCTTCAGGAAGAGTTAGAGAGGATTCATTTGAGGCTTCAGGAAGAGTTAGAGATTCATTTTAGGCTTCAGGATGAGTTGAGGGATTCATTTTGAGGCTTCATTAAGAGTTAGAGAGGGATTCATTTGAGGCCTCAGAAGAGTTATCGAGGGATTAATTCGAGACTTCAGGAAGAGTTAAAGAGGGATTAATTCGAGGCTTTAGGAAGAGATTGAGAGGGATTCATTCGAGGCTTCAGAAGAGTTAGATTCCTTTTAGGCTTCAGGAAGAGTTAGAGATTCATTTGAGGCTTCAGGAAGAGTTAGAGAGGGATTCATTCTAGGCTTCAGGAAGAGTTAGAGATTTTTTCTAGACTTCAGGAAGAGTTTAGAGATTCTTTCGAGACTTCAGGAAGAGTTAGAGAGGGAATCATTCAGGGCTTCAGGAAGAGTTAAAGATTCATTCGAGGCTTCAGGAAGAATTAAACATTCATTTGAGGCTTCAGGAAGCGTTAGAGAGGGAGGTTCATTTGAGGCTTCAGGAAGAGTTAGAGAGGGATTCATTCCAGGCTTCAGGAAGAATTAGTGATTCATTTGACGCTTTAGGAAGAGTTAGAGAGGGATTCATTTGGGGCTTCAGTGATAGAGATTCATTCGAGGCTTCAGGAACAGAGACAAGGATTCATTCGAGGCTTCAGGAAGAGACAGAAAGGGATTCATTTGAGGCTTCAGGAAGAGTTAGAGATTCATTCGAGGCCTCAGGAAGAGTTAGAGATTCATTTGAGGCTTCAGGAAGAGTCAAAGATTCACTTGAGGCTTCAGAAAAGAGAGAGACGGCTTCATTCGAGGCTTCAGGAAGAGTTAGAGAGGATTCAATCGAGGTTTCAGGAAGAGTTTGAGAAGGATTCATTCGAGGCTTCAGGAAGAGTTAGAGAGGGATTCATTCGAGGCTTCAGGAAGATATAGAGAAGGATTCATCAAGGCCTCAGAAAAGAATTAAAGATTCATTTGAGGCTTCAGAAAAGAGAGAGACGGCTTCATTCGAGGCTTCAGGAAGAATTAGAGAGGGATTCAATCGAGGCTTCAGGAAGAGTTTGAGAAGGATTCATTCGAGCTTCAGGAAGAGTTAGAGAGGGATTCATTTGAGGCTTCAGGAAGAGTTAGAGAGGGATTAATTCAGGCTTCAGGAAGAGATAGGGAGGGATTATTTGAGGCTTCAGGAAGAGTCAGAGAGGTATTCATTCGAGGCTTCAGAAGAGTTAGAGAGGGATTCATTTGAGGCTTCAGGAAGCGTTAAAGTTTCATTTTAGGCTTCACAAAGAGTTAAAGATTCATTTGAGGCTTCAGGAAGAGTTCGAGAAGGATTCATTCGAGGCTTCAGGAAGAGATAGGGAGGTATTCATTTGAGGCTTCAAGAAGAGTCTGAGAGGGATTCATACGAGGCTTCAGGATGAGTTAGAGGGTTCATTTGAGGCTCAGGAAGAGATAAAGATTCATTTTAGGCTTCACAAAGAGTTAAAGATTCATGTGAGGCTTCAGGAAGAGTTAGAGAGGGATTCATTTGAGGGTTCAGGAAGAGTCTGAGAGGGATTCATTAGAGACTTCAGGAAGAGATAGAGAGGGATTCATTTGAGTCTTCAGGAAGAGTTAAAGTTTCATTTTAGGCTTCACAAAGAGTTAAAGATTCATTTAAGGCTTCAGAAGAGTTCGAGAGGGATTCATTCGAGGCTTCAGGAAGAGTTAGAGAGGGATTCATTCTAGGCTTTAGGAAGAGTTAGGGAGGGATTCATAATAGGGTTTAGGAAGAGTTAGAAAAGAATTCATTTGAGGCTTCAGGAAGAGTTAGAGAGGGATTCATTCGAGGCTTCAGGAAGAGTTAGAGAGGGATTCATTCTAGGCTTTAGGAAGAGTTAGAGAGGGATTCATTTCAGGCTTTAGGTAGAGTAAGAGAGGGATTCATTCGAGGCTTCAGGAAGAGTAAAGAGGAATTCATTTGAAGCTTCAGGAAGAGTTAGCGAGGGATTCCTTCGAGGCTTCAGGAAGAGTTAGAGAGGGATTCATTTGAGGCTTCAGGAAGAGTCAGCGAGGGATTCATTCGAGGCTTCAGGAAGAGATAGAGATTCATTTGAGGCTTCTTGAAGAGTTAGGGAGGGATTCATTCAGGCTTCAGGAAGAGTTAAAGATTTACTTTAGGCTTTACAAAAGAGTTAAAGATTCATTTGAGGCTTCAGGAAGAATTAGAGAGTGATCATTTGAGGCTTCAGGAGAGTCAGAGAGGGATTCATTCGAGACTTCAGGAAGAGTTAGAGAGGGATTCATTCTAGGCTTTAGGAAGAGTTAGGGAGGGATTCATTCTAGGGTTTAGGAAGAGTTAGAGAGGGATGGGCATTTGAGGCTTCAGGAAGGGTTAAAGAGGGATTCATTCTAGGCTTTAGGAAGAGTTAGAGAGGGATTCATTTGAGGCTTCAGGTAGAGTTACAGAGGGATTCATTCGAGGCTTCAGGAAGAGCTGGAGAGGAAATTCATTTGAGGCTTCAGGAAGGGTTAGCGAGGGATTCCTTCGAGGTTTCAGGAAGAGTTAGAGAGGGATTCATTTGAGGCTTCAGTAAGAGTTAGCGAGGGATTCATTCGAGGCTTCAGGAAGAGTTAGAGATTCATTTGAGGCTTCTTGAAGAGTTAGGGAGGGATTCATTCAGGCTTCAGGAAGAGTTAAAGATTCATTTGAGGCTTCAGGAATAGTTAAAGAGGGATTATTTCGAGGCTTCAGGATAAGTTGGAGAGAGATTCAATCGAGGCTTTAGGAAGAGATAAAGAAGGATTCCTTCGAGGCTTCATTAAGAGATAGAGAGGAACTCATTCGAGCCTTCAGGAAGAGTTAAACAGATGGGTTCACTTGAGGCTTCAGGAAGATGTTTAGGGATTCATTACCTGGGCTTCAGGTCAAGAGTTGGAGATTCATTCGAGGCCTTCATGGAAAGTTAGTAAGATGGAAATTCATTTTGAGGCTTCAGGAAGAGTTAGCGATGGATTCCTTCGAGGGCTTCAGGTAAGATTTTTAGTTAGTAAGAGGGATTTCATTTGAGGCTTTCAGAAGAAGGTTAGCGAGGGATTCATTCGAGGGCTTCAGGAAAGGATTTAGAGATTCATTTGAGGTCTTCTTGAAGAGTTAGGGAGGGATTGCAATGTTCTGGATTCAGGAAGAGTTAAAGATTCACTTTTAGGCTTCCAAAGCAAAGGATTTCAAACGATTTCATTTGAGGCTTCAGGAAGAGTTAGGAGAGGGATTCATTTGAGGCTTCAGGAATAGTCAGAAGAGGGATTGCATTCCGAGACTTCAGGAAGAGTTTTTTAGGAAAGGGATTCATTTGAAGGCTTCAGGTAAGAGTTTAAGATTCATTTTAGTCTTCACCAAAAGAGTTTGAAAGATTTCATTTGAGGGTTTCAGGTAGAAGTTCGGAGGAGGGGATTCCTTCGATGCCATCAGGAACGAGTTTGGAGAGGGATTCATTCTAGGCTTTTAGGAAGAGTTTAGTGGGAGGGATTCATTCTAGGGTTTAGGAAGAGTTGAAGAGGGATTCATTCGAGGCTTCAGTAAGGGTTTTAGAGAGGGAATTCATTCGAGGCTTCAGGAAGAGTTTAGAGAGCGGGATTCATTCTAGGCTTTAGGAAGAGTTAGAGAGGGATTGCATTTGAAGCTTCAGTAGAGTTACAGATTATATTCAATTCGAGGCTTTTCAGGAAGAGTCTAGGAGAGTGGTTATTCATTTGAGGCTTCATGGGTGAGTTGAGAGATGGATTCATTCGAGGGCTTCAGGAAGAGGTTAGAGAGGAATTCATTTGAGGCCTTGCAGGAAGAATTTGAGCGAGGGATTCCTTTGAGGCTTCAGGAAAAAGAGTTAGAGTAAGGAGATTCATTTGAGGCTTCATGGAAGAGTTAGCGATGGATTCATTCGAGGCTTTCAGGAAGAGTTAGAGAATTCATTATTTGAGGCTTCTTGAAGAAGTTAGTTGAGGGGGATTCATTCAAGGCTTTCAGGGAAGAGTTTAGAGAAGGGATTCAATCGAGGCTTCAGGAAGAGTTTTGAGAAGGATTACCATTCGAGGCTAAAATTCAAAAGGAAGAGTTAGAGAGAGGATTCAGTTCGAGGCTTCAGGAAGAGTTAGAGAGGGAATCAACTCCGAGGCTTCCCAGGAAGGAAGGATAGGGCAGGGATTCATTTGAGGCTTCAGGAAGAGTCGGAGAGGGATTCATTCCGAGGCATCAGAAGAGCTAGAGAGGGATTCATTTGAGGCTTCCTGGAAGAGTTACAAAGATTCCTTTTTATTTGGCTTCACAAAGAGTTAAAGATTTCTGTTTTGAGGCTTCAGGAAGAGTTCGAGCAGGGATTCATATTCCAGGCTTTCAGGATGAGATAGGGAGGAGCTTCATTTTGAGGCTTCAGGAAGAGTCGGAGAGGGATTCATTTCTAGGCTTCGATGGAAGAGTTAGAGAGGTGGGATTTCATTTTGAGGTTGCAGGAACGGTATAAAGATTCACTTTACGGGCTTCACAAGAGTTTAAAGATTGCATTTGAGGCTTTCAGGAAGAGTTAGAAGGGTAAAAAAAGGGAATTTTTTTTCATTTGCAAGCTGTTCAGGAAGAGTCTGAGAGGGATTCATTCGAGACTTCAGGAAGAGTTAGAGAGGGATTCATTCGAGGTTTCAGGAAGAGTTAAAGATTCATTTTAGGCTTCACAAAGAGTTAAAGATTCATTTGAGGCTTCAGGAAAAGTTCGATAGGGATTCATTCGAGGCTTCAGGAAGAGTTAAAGAGGAATTCTTCTAGGCTTTAGGAAGAGTTAGGGAGGGATTCATTCTAGGGTTTAGGAAGAGTTAGAGAAGGACTCATTTGAGGCTTCAGGAAGAGTTAGAGACGGATTCATTTGAGGCTTCAGGAAGAGTTAGAGATGGATTCATTTGAGGCTTCAGGAAGAGTTAAAGATTCATTTTAGGCTTCACAAAGAGTTAAGGATTCATTGAGGCTTAAGGAAGAGTTCGAGAGGGATTCATTCGAGGCTTCAGGAAGAGTTAGAGGGATTCATTCTAGGCTTTAGGAAGAGTTAGGGAGAGATTCTTTCTAGGGTTTAGGAAGAGTTAGAGAAGGATTCATTTGAGGCTTTAGGAAGAGTTAGAGAGGGATTCATTCGAGGCTTCAGGAAGAGTTAGAGAGGGATTCATTCTAGGCTTAGGAAGAGTTAGAGAGATATTAATTTCAGGCTTCAGGTAGAGTAAGAGAGGGATTCATTTGAAGCTTCAGGAAGAGTTAGAGAGGAATTCCTTTGAGGCTTCAGGAAGAGTTAGCGAGGGATTCCTTCGAGGCTTCAGGAAGAGTTAGAGAGGTATTCATTTGAGGCTTCATGAAGAGTCAGCGAGGGATTCATTCGAGGCTTCAGGAGGTTAGAGAATCATTTGAGGCTTCTTGAAAGAGATAGGGAGGGATTCATTCAGGCTTCAGGAAGAGTTAAAGATTCATTTTAGGCTTCATAAGAGGTAAAGATTCATTTGAGGCTTCAGGAAGAGTTAGAGAGGGATTCATGAGGCTTCAGTAGAGTCAGAGAGGGATTCATTCTAGACTTCAGGAAGAGTTAGAGAGGGATTCATTTGAGGCTTCACGAAGAGTTAAATATCATTTTAGGCTTCACAAGAGTTAAAGATTCATTTGAGGCTTCAGGAAGAGTTCGTGAGGGATTCCTTCGAGGCATCAGGAACAATTAGAGAGGGATTCATTCTAGGCTCTAGGAAGAGTTGGGGCGGGATTCATTTTTAGGGTTTAGGAAGAGTTAGGGAGGGATTCATTTGATGCTTCAGGAAGGTTAGAGAGGGATTCATTCGAGGCTTCAGGAAGAGTAGAGAGGGATCATTCTAGGTTTAGGAAGAGTTAGAGAGGAAGGTTCATTTGAGGCGGTTCAGGTAGAGTTACAGAGGGATTCATTCGAGGCTCAGGAAGAGCTAGAGAGAGATTCATTTGAGGCTTCAGGGGAGAGCGTTAGAGAGGGATTCATTCGAGGCTCAGGAAGAGTTAGAGAGGAATTCATTTGAGGCTTCCGGAAGAGTTAGCGATGGATTCCTTCGAGGCTTCAGGAAGAGTTAGCGAGGGATTCATTTGAGGCTTCAGTAAGAGTTAGCGAGGGATTCATTCGAGGCTTCAGGAAGAGTTAGAGATTCATTTGAGGCTTTTTGAAGAGTTACGGGAGGATTCATTCAGGCTTCAGGAAAAGTTTAAAGATTCATTTGAGGCTTCAGGAATAGTTAGAGAGGGATTAATTCGAGGCTTCAGGATAAGTTGGGAGAGAGATTCAATCGAGGCTTTAGGAGAGATAAAGAAGGATTCCTTCGAGGCTTCATTAAGAGATAGAGAGGAACTCATTCGAGCCTTCAGGAAGAAAGTTAAATAGGGGTTCACTTGAGGCTTCAGGAAGAGTTAGGGATTCATTCCGGGCTTCAGGAAGAGTTGGAGATTCATTTGAGGCTTCAGGAAGAGTTAGAGAGGAATTCATATGAGGCTTCAGGAAGAGTTAGAGAGGGATTCATTCGAGGCTTCAGGAAGAGTTAGAGAGGGATTCATTTGAGGCTTCAGGAAGAGTTAGAGAGGGATTCATTCGAGGCTTCAGGAAGAGTTAGAGATTCATTTGAGGCTTCAGGAAGAGTTAGGGAGGATTCATTCTGGCTTCAGGAAGAGTTAAAGATTCACTTTAGCTTCACAAAGAGTTAAAGATTCATTGAGGCTTCAGGAAGAGTTAGAGAGGGATTCATTTGAGGCCTCAGGAATAGTCAGAGAGGGATTCATTCGAGACTTCAGGAAGAGTTAGAAAGGGATTCATTTGAGGCTTCAGGAAGAGTTAAAGATTCATTTTAGGCTTCGCAAAGAGTTAAAGATTCATTTGAGTTTCAGGAAGAGTTTCGAGAGGGATTCCTTCGATGCATCAGGAAGAGTTGGAGATGGATTCATTCTAGACTTTAGGAAGAGTTGAGGGAGGGATTCATTCTAGGCTTTAGGAAGAGTTAGAGAGGGATTCATTCGAGGCTTCAGGAAGAGTTAGAGAGGGATTCATTCGAGGCTTCAGGAAGAGTTAGAGAGGGATTCATTCTAGGCTTTAGGAAGAGTTAGAGAGGGATTCATTTGAAGCTTCAGGTAGAGTTACAGATGGATTCATTCGAGGCTTCAGGAAGAGCTAGAGAGTATTTATTTGAGGCTTCAGGGTGAGTTAGAGAGGGATTCATTCGAGGCTTCAGGAAGAGTTAGAGAGGGATTCATTTGAGGCTTCAGGAAGAGTTAGAGAGGGATTCATTCGAGGCTTCAGGAAGAGTTAGAGAGGGATTCATTTGAGGCTTCAGGAAGAGTTAGAGAGGGATTCATTCGAGGCTTCAGGAAGAGTTAGAGATTCATTTGAGGCTTCTTGAAGAGTTAGCGAGGGATTCATTCGGGGCTTCAGGAAGAGTTATAGAGGGATTCATTCGAGGCTTCAGGAAGAGTTAGAGAGGGATTCATTCGAGGCTTCAGGAAGAGTTAGAGAGGGATTCATTCGAGGCTTCAGGAAGAGTTAGAGAGGGATTCATTCGAGGCTTCAGGAAGAGTTAGGGAGGGATTCATTTGAGGCTTCAGGAAGAGTTAGAGAGGGATTCATTCGAGGCTTCAGGAAGAGTTAGAGAGGGATTCATTTGAGGCTTCAGGAAGAGTTAAAGATTCATTTTTAGGCTTCACAAAGAGTTAAAGATTCTTTTGAGGCTTCAGGAAGAGTTCGAGAGGGATTCATTCCAGGCTTCAGGAAGAGATAGGGAAGGATTCATTTGAGGCTTCAGGAAGAGTCGGAGAGGGATTCATTCTAGGCTTCAGAAGGAGTTAGAGAGGGATTCATTTGAGGTTCAGGAAGGTATAAAGATTCACTTTAGGCTACACAAAGAGTTAAAGATTCATTTGAGGCTTCAGGAAGAGTTAGAGAAGGATTCATTTGAGGCTTCAGGAAGAGTCTGAGAGGGATTCATTCGAGACTTCAGGAAGAGTTAGAGAGGGATTTATTCGAGGTTTCAGGAAGAGTTAAAGATTCATTTTAGGCTTCACAAAGAGTTAAAGATTCATTTGAGGCTTCAGGAAAAGTTTGATAGGGATTCATTCGAGGCTTCAGGAAGAGTTAGAGAGGAATTCATTCTAGGCTTTAGGAAGAGTTAGGGAGGGATTCATTCTAGGGTTTAGGAAGAGTTAGAGAAGGATTCATTTGAGGCTTCAGGAAGAGTTAGAGACGGATTCATTTGAGGCTTCAGGAAGAGTTAGAGAGGGATTCATTTGAGCTTCAGGAAGAGTTAAAGATTCATTTTAGGCTTCACAAGAGTTAAGGATTCATTTGAGGCTTAAGGAAGAGTTCGAGAGGAATTCATTCGAGGCTTCAGGAAGAGTTATAGAGGGATTCATTCTAGGCTTTAGGAAGAGTTAGGGAGGGATTCTTTCTAGGGTTTAGGAAGAGTTAGAGAAGGATTCATTTGAGGCTTCAGGATGAGATAGAGAGGGTTTCATTCGAGGCTTCAGGAAGAGTTAGAGAGGGATTCATTCTAGGCTTTAGGAAGAGTTAGAGAGATATTAATTTCAGGCTTCAGGTAGAGTAAGAGAGGGATTCATTTGAAGCTTCAGGAAGAATTAGAGAGGAATTCATTTGAGGCTTCAGGAAGAGTTAGCGAGGGATTCCTTCGAGGCTTCAGGAAGAGTTAGAGAGGTATTCATTTGAGGCTTCATGAAGAGTCAGCGAGGGATTCATTCGAGCTTCAGGAAGAGTTAGAGAATCATTTAAGGCTTCTTGAAGAGTTAGGGAGGGATTCATTCGAGGCTTAAGGAAGAGTTAAATATTCACTTCAGGCTTCATAAAGAGGTAAAGATTCATTTGAGGCTTCAGGAAGAGTTAGAGAGGGATTCATTTGAGGCTTCAGGTAGAGTCAGAGAGGGATTCATTCGAGACTTCAGGAAGAGTTAGAGAGGGATTCATTTGAGGCTTCACGAAGAGTTAAATATTCATTTAGGCTTCACAAAGAGTTACAGATTCATTTGAGGCTTCAGGAAGAGTTAGTGAGGGATTCCTTCGAGGCATCAGGAACAATTAGAGAGGGATTCATTCTAGGCTTTAGGAAGAGTTGGGGCGGGATTCATTCTAGGGTTTAGGAAGAGTTAGAGAGGGATTTATTTGAGGCTTCATGAAGGGTTAGAGAGGGATTCATTCGAGGCTTCAGGAAGAGTTAGAGAGGCATTCATTCTAGGCTTAGGAAGAGTTAGAGAGGAATTAATTTGAGGCTTCAGGTAGAGTTACAAAGGGATTCATTCGAGGCTTGGAAGAGCTAGAGAGAGATTCATTTGAGGCTTCAGGGAGAGTTAGAGAGGGATTCATTCGAGGCTTCAGGAAGAGTAGAGAGGGAATCATTGAGGCTTCAGGAAGATTAGCGATGGATTCCTTCGAGGCTTCAGGAAGAGTTAGCGAGGCATTTATTTGAGGCTTCAGGAAGAGTTTAGCGAGGGATTCATTCGAGGCTTCAGGAAGAGTTAGAGATTCATTTGAGGCTTCTTGAAGAGTTAGGAGGGATTCATTCAGGCTTCAGGAAGAGTTAAAGATTCATTTGAGGCTTCAGGAATAGTTAGAGAGGGATTAATTCGAGGCTTCAGTATAAGTGTGAGAGAGATTCAATCGAGGCTTAAGGAAAGAGATAAAGAAGGATTCCTTCGAGGCTTCATTAAGAGATAGAGAGGAACTCATTCAGCCTTCAGGAGAGTTAGAGAGGGTTCATTTGAGGCCTTCAGGAAGAGTTAGGGATTCATTTCCGGGCTTCAGGAAAAAGTTGGAGATTCATTTGAGGCTTCAGGAAGAGTTAGAGAGGATTCATTCGAGGCTTCAGGAAGTGTTAGGGAGGGATTCATTCTTGGCTTTAGGAAGAGTTAGAGAGGATTCATTTCAGGCTTCAGGTAGAGTTAGAGAGGGATTCATTCGAGGCTTCAGGAGAGTTAGAGAGGAATTCATTTGAGGCTTCAGGAAGAGTTAGCGAGGGATTCCTTCGAGGCTTCAGGAAGAGTAGAGAGGGATTATTTGAGGCTTCAGGAAGAGTTAGCGAGGGATTCATTCGAGGCTTCAGGAAGAGTTAGAGGATTCATTTGAGGCTTCTTGAAGAGTTAGAGAAGGATTCATTCTATGGCTTTAGGAAGAGTTAGAGAGGGATTCATTTGAGGCTTCAGGTTAGAGTTACAGATGGATTCATTCGAGCCTTCAGGAAGAGCTAGAGAGGGATTAATTTGAGGCTTCAGTGAGAGTTAGAGAGGGATTCATTCGAGGCTTCCAGGAAGATTAGAGAGGAATTCATTTGAAGCTACAGGAAGAGTTAGCGAGGGATTCCTTCGAGCTTCAGGAGAGTTAGAGAGGGATTCATTGAGGCTCAGTAAGGAGTTAGCGAGGGATTCATTCGAGGCTACAGAAGAGTTAGAGAAATTAATTTGAGGCTTCTTGAAGAGTTAGGGGAGGGATCAATTCAGGCTTCAAGAAGAGTTAAAGATTCATTGAAGCTTCAGTAATAGTTAGAGTGGGAATAATTTTGAGGCTTCTGGATAAGTTGGAGAGAGATTCTTCGAGCTTAAGGAAGAGATAAAGAAGGATTCCTTCGAGGCTTCATTAAGAGATAGAGAGGAACTCATTCGAGCCTTCAGAAGAGTTAGAGAGGGGGTTTCATTTGAGGCTTCAGGAAGAGTTTAGGGATTTCATTCCGGGCTTCAGGGAAGAGTTGGAAATTCATTTTAGGCTTCATGAAGAGTTAGAGAGGGTTTCATTCGAGGCTTCAGGAAGAGTTGGAGAGAGAGTCATTTAAGGCTTTAGGAAGAGTTGGAAATTCATTTTTGGCTTCAGAAGGAGTTAGAGAGGGTTTCATTGAGGCTTCAAGAAGAGTGGGAGATTCAATTTGAGGCTTCATGAAGAGTTAGGGAAGAGATAGAGAGGATTCAATTTAGTCTTCAGGAAGAGATAGAGAGGGATTCAATTTTGGCTTCAGGAATAGATAGAGAGGGATTCATTCGAGGCTTCAGGAAGAGTTAAAGATTTATTTGATGCTTCAGGTAGAATTAGTGAGGGATGCATTCGAGGCTTCAGGAAGAGTTAGAGATTCATTTTGAGGCTTTCTGGTAGAGTTAAAGATTATTTGAGGGCTTCAGGAGAGTTAAAGATTCATGGAGGCTTTAGGTAAAGTTAGAAAAGGATTCATTCGAGGCCTCAGGGAAGAGTTAGAGAGGGAGGGTCATTCGAGGCTTCAGGAATAGTTAGATATTCATTGGAGGCTTCAGGAAGAGTTAAAGATTCATTGGAGGGGCTTCAGATAGAGTTAGAGAAGGATACATTCGAGGCTCAGAAGAGTTAGAGAGGGATTTATTTCAGGTTTTGGGGAAGAAGTTATAGATTAATTTGAGTCGTTCAGAAAGAGTTAAAGATTTATTTGAGCTTCAGGAAGAGCTAGAGAGGTATTAATTCGAGGCCTCAGGAAGAGTTAGAGAGTGATTCATTTGAGGCTTCAGGTAGAATTATAGAGGGATTCATTTGAGGTTTCAGGTAGAGCTGGAGAGGGATTCATTCGAGGCTTCAGGAAGAGTAGAAGATTCATTGGAGGCTTCAGGTAGAGTTAGAGAAGGATTCATTCCAGACTTCAGAAGAGTAGAGGTTCATTCGAGGGCTTCAGGAAGAGATAGAGATTCATTTGATTTGGGTTTCTGGTAGTGTTTGAGAGGGGGTTCATTCTTGAGGCTTCAGGTAGAGTTAGGAGAGTGGATTCATTTGAGGCTTCAGGTAGAGTTAGAAAGGGAGTCATTCGAGGCTTCAGGAAAAGACTTAGAGATTCAATTGAGGCTTCAGGAAGGGGGGTTTGGGGGTAAGAAGAGGGATTTATTGGAGGGCTTCAGGTAGAGTTTAGAGAGGAATTGATTTGAGGCTTCAGGTAGAGTTAGAGAGGGTTTTATTTGAGGCTTCCGGTAGAGTTAAAGAGGGATTCATTCAAGGCTTCAGGAGAGTTAGAGATTCATTTTAGGCTTCAGGAAGAGTTAGAGAGGTTTCATTCTGGCTTCAGGAAGAGTTAGAGATCATTTGAGGCTTCAGGAAGAGTTAGAGTAGGATTCATTCAAGGCCTCAGGAAGAGTTAGAGAGGGATTCATTTGAGGCTTCAGGAAGAGATTGAGAGGGATTCATTCGAGGCTTCACGAAGAGTTAGAGATTCATTTTAGGCTTCAGGAGAGTTAGAGAGGGATTCATTTGGAGGCTTCAGGAAGAGTTAGAGAGGATTAATTGAAGGATTCTTTGGAAGAGTTAGAGATCATTTTAGGCTTCAGAAGAGATGAGAGGGATTCATTCGAGCTTCAGGAAGAGTTAGAGATTCATTTAGGCTTTATGAATAGTTAGAGGGATTTCATTTGAGGCTTCAGGAAGAGTTAGAGAGGGATCATTCGAGGCTTCATGAAGAGTTAGAGATTCATTTTTAGGCTTCAGGAAGAGTTACAGGCATTCATTGAGGCTTCAGGAAGAGATTGAGAGGGATTTTCATCGAGGCTTCAGGAAGAGTTAGCGAGGGATTAATTCGAGACTTCAGGAAGAGTTTGAGAGGGATTCATTCGAGGCTTCAGATAGAGTTAGACATTCATTTTAGGCTTCCGGATGAGTTAGAGAGGGATTCATTTGAGGATTCAGGAAGAGTTAGAGAGGGATTCATTCGAGGCTTCAGGAAGAGTTAGAGATTCATTTGAGGCTTCAGGAAGAGTTAGAGAGGGATTCATTTGAGGCTTCAGGAAGAGTTAGAGATTCATTTGAGGCTTCAGGAAGAGTTAGAGGGGGATTCATTTGAGGCTTCAGGAAGAGTTAGAGAGGGATTCATTTGAGGCCTCAGGAAGAGTTATCGAGGATTAATTCGAGACTTCAGGAAGAGTTAAAGAGGGATTACAATTCGAGGCTTTAGGAAGGAAGATTGAGAGGGATTCATTCGAGGCTTCAGGAAGAGTTAGAGATTCCTTTTAGGCTTCAGGAAGAGTTAGAGATTCATTTGAGGACTTCAGGAAGAGTTAGAGAGGGATTCCATTCGAGGCTTCAGGAAGAGTTAGAGATTCTTTCGAGGACTTCCAGGAAGAGTTAGAGATTCTTTCGAGACTTCAGGAAGAGTTAGAGAGGGAATCATTCGGGGCTTCAGGAAGAGTTAGAGATTCATTCGAGGCTTCAGGAAGAATTAAGATTCATTTGAGGCTTCAAGGAAGAGTTAGAGAGGGATTCATTTGAGGCTTCAGGAAGAGTTAGAGAGGGATTCATTCCAGGCTTCAGGGAGAAGAATTAGAGATTCATTTGACGCTTTAGGAAGAGTTAGAGAGGATTCATTTGGGGTTTAGTCATAGTTAGAGATTCATTCGAGGCTCAGAAGAGACAGAAAGGTAGTTCATTTGAGGCGGGTTGCAGGAAGAGTTAGAGATTCATTCGAGGTCTCAGGAGGAGTTAGAGATTCATTGCAGGCTTATTGGTTCAGTTAATCAAAGATTCATTTATTGGAAGGAGGGATTCATTTGAGGCTTTCAGGAAGAGTTAGAGAGGGCTTCAAGAAAGAGAGATTTGAGGCTTCAGGAAGAGGTTAAAAAGGGCTTCATTCGGGAGGCTTCAAAGAGAGTTCAGAAAGAGAGGGGAGGCTTCATTCGAGGCTTCAGAATAGGGTTGTTTTTGAGAGGGCTTCAGAAAGAGAGGGAGGACGGCTTCATTCACGAGGCTTCAGGAGAGTTAGAGAGAGGGATTCAATCGAGGTTCAGGAAGGAGTTTGAGAGGATTCATTCGAGGGCTTCAGGAAGAGTTAGAGAGGGATTCATTCATTCGGGTAGGATTCAGGAAGAGTTAGAGAAGGGTTCATTCAAGGCCCTCCAGGAAGGAAGAAAGAAATTTCTTTGAGGCTTCAGAAAGAGAAGAGCGGCTTTCATTCAGGCTTCAGAATGTTAGAAGAGGGATTCCAATCGAGGCTTCAGGAAGAGTTTGAGAAGGATTCATTCGAGCTTCAGGAAAGTTTAGAGAGGGATTATTCGAGGATTCAGGAAGAGTTAGAGAGGGGATTCATTCCAGGCTTCAGGAAGAGATAAGGGGGGATTCATTTGAGGCTTCAGGAAGAGCAAAGGAGGGATTAGAGGGGGGATTGATTTGAGGCTTCAGGAAGAGTTAAAGTTTTCATTTTAGGCTTCAGAAAGAGGAGAGCGGTTCATTCGAGGCTTCAGGAATAGTTAGAGAGGGATTCCAATCGAGGCTTCAGGAAGAGTTAGAAAGGAATTCATCGAGGTTCAGGAAGAAGTTTTGAGAAGGATTCATTCGAGGCTCAGGAAGAGTTAGAGAGGGATTCATTCGAGGCTTCAGGAAGATTTAGAAGTTTCATTCAGGCCTCAGGAAGAGTTGAAAATTCATTTGAGCTTTCAGAAAGAGGAGAGACGGATTCATTCGAGGCTTCAGGAAATAGTTAGAGGAGATTCAATCGAGGCTCCAAGGAGGTTTTGAAAAAAGGATTCATTCGAGGCTCAGGAAGGAGTTAGAGAGGAATTCATTGAGGCTTAGGAAGATTCGAGAGGGATTTATTCCAGGTTTCAGGAAGAGATAGGGAGGGATTCATTTTGAGGCTTCAGGAAGAGTCAGAGAGGGATTCATTCGAGGCTTCAGGAAGAGTTAGAGAGGGATTCATTTGAGACTTCAGGAAGAGAATAAAGATTCATTTTAGGCTTCACAAAGAGTTAAAGATTCCTTTGAGGCTTCATGGAAGAGTTAGAATGGGATTCATTTGAGGCTTCAGGAAGAGTTAGAGATTGATTCATTTGAGGCTTCAGGAAGAGTCTGAGAGGGATTCATTCGAGACTTCAGGAAGAGTTAGAGAGGGATTCATTTGAGGCTTCAGGAGATTTAAAGATTCATTTTAGGCTTCACAAAGGAAGTTAAAGATTCATTTGAGCTTCAGGAAGACTTCGAGAGGGATTCATTCGAGGCTTCAGGAAGAGTTAGAGAGGGATTCATTTCTAGGCTTAGAAGAGTTAGGGAGGGATTCATTCTAGGGTTTAGGAAGAGTTGGAAAGGGATTCATTTGAGGCTTCAGGAAGAGTTAGAGAGGGATTCATTCGAGGCTTCAGGAAGAGTTAGAGAGGGATTCATTCTAGACTTTAAGAAGAGTTAGAGAGGGATTCATTCTAGGGTTTAGGAAGAGTTAGAGAGGATTCATTCGAGGCTTCAGGAAGAGTTAGAAATTAATTTGAGGCTTCTTGAAGAGTTAGGGAGGGATTCATTCAGGCTTCAAGAAGAGTTAAAGATTCATTTGAAAGCTTCAGGAATAGTTAGAGAGGGAATAATTTGAAGGCTTCTGGATAAGTTGGAGAGAGATTCATTCGAGGCTTAAGGAAGAGATAAAGAAGGATTCCTTCGAGGCTTCATTAAGAGATAGAGAGGAACTCATTCGAGCTTTCAGGAAGAGTTAGACAGGGGTTCATTTGAGGATTCAGGAAGAGTTAGGGATTCATTCCGGGCTTCAGGAAGAGTTGGAAATTCATTTTAGGCTTCATGAAGAGTTAGAGAGGTTTCATTCGAGGCTTCAGGAAGAGTTGGAGAGAGAGTCATTTAAGGCTTTAGGAAGAGTTGGAAATTCATTTTTGGCTTCAGGAGGAGTTAGAGAGGGATTCATTTGAGGCTTCAAAGAAGAGTGAGAGATTCAATTTGAGGCTTCATGAAGAGTTAGAGAGGGATTCATTCCGGGCTTCAGGAAGATGTTAGAGATTCATTTTAGGCTTCAGGAAGAGTTAGAGAGGATTCATTCAAGGCTTCAGGAAGAGATAGAGAGGTATTCAATTTAGTCTTCAGGAAGAGATCGAGAGGGATTCCATTTTTGGCCTTCAGGAAGAGAATAGACAAGAGGGAATTCATTCGAGTGCTTCAGGAAGAGTTAAACGATGTTTATTTGATGCTTCAGGTTAATTTGAGAATTAGTGAGGGATTCATTCGAGGCTTCAGGAAGAGTTAGAGATTCATTTGAGGCTTCTGGAAGAGTTAAAGATTGATTTGAGGCTTCAGGAAGAGTTGTAAGATTCAATGGAGGCTTTAGGTAAAGTTAGAAAAGGATTCATTCGAGGCCTCAGGAAGAGTTAGAGGGGAGGGATTTCGATTCGAGGCTTCAGGAATAGTTAGATATCATTGGAGGCTTCAGGAAGAGTTAAAGATTCATTGGAGGCTTCAGATAGAGTTAGAGAAGGATACATTCGAGGCTTCAGGAAGAGTTAGAGAGGGATTTATTTCAGGTTTTGGGAAGAGTTATAGATTAATTTGAGTCTTCAGAAAGAGTTAAAGATTTATTTGAGGCTTCAGGAAGAGCTAATGAGGTATTAATTCGAGGCCTCAGGAAGAGTTAGAGAGTGATTCATTTGAGGCTTCAGGTAGAATTATAGAGGATTCCATTTGAGGTTTCAGGTAGAGCTGGAGAGGGATTCATTCGAGCTTCAGGAAGAGTAGAAGATTCATTGGAGGCTCAGGTGGAGTTAGAGAAGGATTCATTCCAGACTTCAGGAAGAGTTTTTTTTTTTTTAGAGGTTTTCATTTCGAGGCTTCAGGAGAGATAGAGATTCAGTTTTGAGGCTTCTGGTAGGTGTTTGAGAGGGATTCATTTGAGGCTTCAGGTAGAGTTTTAGAGAGTTGATTCATTTGAGGCTTCAGGAGAGTTAGAAGGGAGTCATTCGAGGCTTCATGGAAGACTTAGAGATTTCAATTTGAGGCTTCATGGAGGGGGTAAGAAGTTAGGGATTTATTTTTGATGCTTCGGTAGGAGTTAGGAGGGATTGATTTGAGGCTTCAGAGTTTAGAGAGGGTTTTTATTTAGAGGCTTTCCGGTAGTTTAAGAGGAGGGATGCATTCAAGGCTTTCAGGAAGAGTTAGAGATTTCCATTTTAGGGGCTTCCAGGAAAGATTAGAGAGGGATTCCTTCTGGGCGTTTCCAGGGAACAGGTTAGAGATTCATTTGAGGCTTCAGGAGAGTTTAGAGAGGGATTCATTTCGAGGCTTCAGGAAGAATTATAGAGGGTTCATTCGAGGCGGTTCAGGAGAGAGGGATTATTCATTCAAGGCTTCAGGAAAGAGTTAGAAGATTCAATTTTAGGCTTCAGGAGAAATTAGAGAGGGATTCAATTGAGGCTTCAGTAAGATTTAGAGAGGGATTAATTTTGAAGGCTTTAGGAAGAGTTAGAGATTTCATTTTAGGCTTCAGGAAGAGATTGAGAGGGATTCATTCAGGCTTCAGGAAGAGTTTTAGAGATTCATTTTAGGCTTTTTATTGAATAGTTAGAGGGATTCATGTGAGGCTTCAGGAAAGTTTAGAGAGGGGATTCATTCGAGGCTTCATAAGAAGTTAGAGATTCATTTAAGGCTTCAGGAAGAGTTACAGGCATTCATTTGAGGCTTCAGGAAGAGATTGAGAGGGATTCATTCGAGGCTTCAGGAGAGTTAGCGAGGGATTAATTAGAGACTTCAGGAAGAGTTGAGAGGGATTCATTCCGAGGCTGCAGATAGAGTTGGCATTCATTTTTAGGCTTCAGAAGATTTAGAGAGTGTTTATTTGAGGCTTCAGGAAGAGTTAGAGAGGGATTCATTCGAGGCTTCAGGAAGAGTTAGAGATTCATTTGAGGCTTCAGGAAGAGTTAGAGAGGGATTCATTTGAGGCTTCAGGAAGAGTTAGAGATTCATTTTAGGCTTCAGGAAGAGTTAGAGAGGGATTCATTTGAGGCTTCAGGAAGAGTTAGAGATTCATTTGAGGCTTCAGGAAGAGTAGAGGGATTCATTTGAGGCTTTCAGGAAGAGTTAGAGAGGATTCATTCGAGGCCTCAGGAAGAGTTATCGAGGGATTAATTCGAGACTTTAGGAAGAGTTAAAGAGGGATTAATTCGAGGCTTTAGGAAGAGATTGAGAGGGATTCATTCGAGGCTACAGGAAGAGTTAGAGATTCCTTTAGGCTTCAGGAAGAGTTAGAGATTCATTTGAGGTTTCAGGAAGAGTTAGAGAGGGATTCATTCGAGGCTTCAGGAAGAGTTAGAGATTCTTTCGAGACTTCAGGAAGAGTTAGAGATTCTTTCGAGACTTCAGGAAGAGTTAGAGAGGGATTCATTCGGGGCTTCAGGAAGAGTTAGAGATTTATTCGAGGCTTCAGGAAGAGTTAGAGATTCATTTGAGGCTTCAGGAAGAGTTAGAGATTCATTTGAGGCTTCAGGAAGAGTTAGAGAGGGATGGGTTCATTCCAGGCTTCAGGAAGAATTAGAGATTCATTTGACGCTTTTAGGAAGAGTTAGAGAGGGATTCATTTGGGGCTTCAGTGATAGTTAGAGATTCATTCGAGGCTTCAGGAACAGAGACAAGGATACATTCGAGGCTTCAGGAAGAGCCAGAAAGGTATTCATTTGAGTTATAGATTCATTCGAGGTCTCAGGAAGAGTTAGAGATTCATTTGAGGCTTCAGGAAGAATCAAAGATTCATTTGAGGCTTCAGAAAGAGAGAGACGGGTCTTCATTCGAGGCTTCAGGAAGAGTTAGAGAGGGATTCAATCGAGGTTTCGGAAGAGTTTGAGAAGGTTCATTCGAGGCTTCAGAAGAGTTAGAGAGGGATTCATTCGAGGCTCAGGAAGAGTTAGAGAAGGATTCATTCAAGGCCTCAGGAAGAGTTAAAGATTCATTTGAAGCTTCAGAAAGAGAGAGACGGCTTCATTCGAGGCTTCAGGAATAGTTAGAGAGAGGGATCAATCGAGGCTTCAGGAAAGAGTTGAGAAGGATTCATTCGAGGCTTCAGGAAAGAGTTAGGAGGGATTCATTCGAGGCTTCAGGAAGAGTTAGAGAGGGATTCATTCCAGGCTTCAGGAAGAGATAGGGAGGGATTCATTTGAGGCTTCAGAAGAGTCAGAGAGGATTGAGAGGGATTGATTTGAGGCTTCAGGAAGAGTTAAAGTTTCATTTTTAGGCTTCACAAAGAGTTAAAGATTCATTTTGAGGGCTTCAGGAAGAGTTCGAGAGGGATTTATTCCAGGTTTCAGGAAGAGATGGGGAGGGATTTATTTGAGGCTCAGGAAGAGTCAGAGAGGGATTCATTCGAGGCTTCAGGAGGAAGTTAGTTAGAGGGATTCATTTGAGGCTTCAGGAAGAGATAAAGATTCATTTTAGGCTTCACAAAGAGTTAAAGATTCCTTTGAGGCTTCAGGAAGAGTTAGAAAGGGATTCATTTGAGGCTTCAGGAAGAGTTAGAGAGGGATTCATTGAGGCTTCAGGAAGAGTCTGAGAGGGATTCATTCGAGGACTTCAGGAAGAGTTAGAGAGGGATTCATTTGAGGCTTCAGGAAGAGTTAAAGATTCATTTTAGGCCTTTTCACAAAGAGTTAAAGATTCATTTGGGAGGGCCTTCAGGGAAGAAGGTTCGAGAGGGATTCATTTCGAGGATTCAGGAAGAGTTAGGAGGGGATTCCATTTAAGGGTTTAGGAAGAGTTGGAGAGGGGATTCATTTGAGGCTTCAAGGAAGGTTAGAGAGGGATTCATTCGGAAGGGCTTAGGAAGGAGTTAGAGGACCATTCATTCTTAGGGACTTTTAAAGGAAGAGTTAAGGGAGAGGATTCAATTCTAGGTTTTAGGAAGAGAGGAGGGATTCATTTGAGGCTTCAGGAAGAGTTAGAGAGGGATTCATTCGGAAGGATTAGGAGAGGGTTAGGAGAATTGGGATTCTTCGAGGCTTCGGAAGAGTTTAGAGAGGGATTCATTCTAGGCTTTAGGAAGAGTTAGGGAGGGATTCATTCTAGGTTTTAGGAAGAGTTAGAGAGAGATTCATTTTCTTTTAGGATTTAGGAAGAGGTTAGGAGGAAGGGATTCAGAGGGATTCAGGTTAAGAGTTAGAGAGGGATTCATTTGAGGCTTCAGGAAAGAATTTAGAGGGATTCATTAGGGTCTCAAGGAAGAGTTAGAGAGGGATTCGTTCGAGGCTTCAGGAAGAGTTAGAGAGGATTCATTCTAGGCTTTAGGAAGAGTTAGATAGGGATTCATTCTAGGTTTTAGGAAGAGTTAGAGAGAGATTCATTTTAGGTTTTAGGAAGAGTTAGAGAGAGATTCATTCTAGGCTTTAGGAAGAGTTAGAGAGGGATTCATTCGAGGCTTCAGGAAGAGTTAGAGAGGGATTCATTTGAGGCTTCAGGAAGAGTTAGAGATTCATTCGAGGCTTCAGGAAGAGTTAGAGAGGGATTCATTCGAGGCTTCAGGAAGTGTTAGAGATTCATTTGAGGATTCAGGAAGAGGCAGCGAGGGATTCATTCGAGGCTTCGGGAAGAGTTAGAGAAGGATTTATTTGAGTCTTCAGGAAGAGTTAGAGAGGGAATTTTTCGAGGCTTCGGGAGAGTTAAGAGATTCATTATAGGCTTCAGGAAGAGTTAGAGATTCATTTGAGGCTTCAGGAAGAGTTACTCTTGGTTCGTCACACGCGTTCTTCTTCATATCGTTGTTGTCATCGTCAAAAACGTAAACAAACCATCTGTGACTTCTCGGATGATAAAACAACTATGCTTCATAACACAAATCAACTAGTGGGTCGTGCTTGCATGTGTTTAATGATGCTGCATAGAATTAAAAAAAAAGTCTGGGTTCGGTTCTGGTTTTTTAGATGTGAAAAGTTTTATTTAAAAAAATAAGCTGGAGCCTAGCCTAGATAGGCTATTCGTAACCTTGTTTACACAACCACAATCAGACTGTATTATAAATTAAGCTAGAGAAACACTGCTAAAATTTTAAAGATTTTTTGTTTATATTATTTGCTAATGCAAACAGAAAAAAAAAGAGAGCATACCTAGGCTATATAACAATCTGATATTCACGATATAGCATGCTTATTTGTATAAAGTCAGCAAGTTCAGGAAGTTTTCCCTGAGTCGCATGGTGATCTCTTGGTAATTTTTTCATTTAAGACCCTTTTTTCAAAAACTATCATACTTACGGTCCTATTAGCATCGTCTCTCCCCATGTCTTCTACCAAAAACCTGTTCAGGAGGCAATTTTGTCCACTGTACCAAGAACTCCATCTTGCATCTGATGACTTGAAATGCGCGCTCTCAGAGATATAAACGAACAATAAAGTCAACGGTAGCGATGGGTTGAATTCGATCAGCACCGTTTTCAAAATTCGTGACGACGACACCAGAAAGTCGTCGTCAAAACATGAAAAGCCGAAGTCAAATTCAAAAGTCAACGGAAATTTCGCTTGTGTGACAGTGCCTTTAGAGAGGGATTCATTCGAGGCTTCAGGAGGAGTTAGAGAGGGATTCATTCCAGGCTTCAGGAGGAGATAGAGAGGGATTCATTTGAGGCTTCAGGAAGAGATAGAGAGGGATTCATTCCAGGCTTCAGGAGGAGATAGAGAGGGATTCATTCAAAGCTTCAGGAAGAGTTAGGGTCAGGCCACACCAGACGCGGGGAGCATGGAGGTTGGAGGGAAGAGGTTCCTGTGGCAATTTGAAATGTAACTGTTGGAGGAAACATCAGGAGTCTGTCATAAATATGTATGGACAATTAGATAGGATATCCACTGGTAGAAATATATATAGTGAGGGTAGAGTAATAAAAGAATCTACCAGGAGAGGTAGAAAAGGGAATAGATGTGTGGCAGTATCAGACTGCAGAAATAGCAGTTTCGAAACGAGACTAAACACAGGCAGCAGTTAGCCAAAACAGTAAGTTGCAAAACTCCAGTGAAAATCTGAACTTTGACACCTTCAGTGGGTGGTTACTGTAGAGAACGGAACCAATAAGATTAATCTAGGGTGGCACCGGAAGTAAGGAAAGCCACTCAAGAAGTAGTAGGATGTGTCTTAGTAGAAGTTAAGGAGGAGCTTAACTGTGTGAGTTAGGTTGAGGCTTCACTTGAGGACTCAGAGAAACTCAGTTAGGATCTAAGCCTTATACGGGAGGCTATGTCCATTCTCCCTCTGTTCCTTGTGTAGTGTTGTGTAAAACTTTTGAACTGTGACTTAGTTAATATAAGTAAGATTAATTAAGTGGTGTTTAACATGAATCTAAGGATAAGTATCCCTGCTAAACCCTCCTGAGAGACTGGAAAATGAAAAGAAATTAATCTACAATGTTCCTAAGAAAAGAAAAACTCACCACAAGTGATAACTGAAAGTTAGCCCATATAACAGATAACCTTCCAAATATTAACAATAAGCTACCGAAGAAAGACTGACTATAAAGAGAAGAGAAGAGAGAAAGAGAATAAAAGAAACCTGTAAGGACATAAACGCAAACACATACAACGAAGAAAATAAAACAAGCACAACATAACGTATCTTATGTGAGTGGCCACACCGGCCAGCAGGAAGACTCTACCCTCTGCAGTTGCCGCCAAGTGATGTAACATGTTGCAGTTGCCGCCAAGTGATGTAACATGTTTTAAAATACCGCGGCGGTTCCCGGCGTCTTCCCCCGGGACCACACATTTTTCCTCAGTTGCCGAAGTGTCACCAATTCAGTCGGTCGTGATTGGACATAATGGCTACTGAAGAATTAATTGGGGAGGTGTTTTCGGAGGAAAGCTTTGTGGGATCCCTGTGATCCACTCCACAAAAATAACATTGTATTAAAAAAAAGCGGGATTGGAAGAAATAAGCAATCAACTGCTTATAGATGGTAAGGATAAAATGGTGCACGTGCCTTTTTCGTGTACACATACACTTTATATATATATATTATATATATATATATATATATATATATATATATATATATATATATAAATTTCTATATAGCATAATTATATAGGATAGGATATATAATATATATATATGATATATATATAATATATATATATAAATATATATATATATATATATATATATATATATATATAGTTATATATATATATATATATATATATATATATGATTATAATATATATATATATATATATGTATATATAAATATATATTATATTATTATATATATATATATATATATAATATGATTATATATATATATATATAATATATATATATATATATATATATCATATCTATATATATGTATATATATAAATTAAATAATAATATATATATATACATATAGATATATATATATATATATATATATAATCAGAGAGACTATTTTTCTATCCATGAAGCTGGAGTAATAACCAGACAAAATCTAAAAGATGAAGTAGGGATAGTTCAAATGAAAAACTTTCATATGTTTTAACAATATAGTTCATGCAAATACTAATTAATCCTGAAAGTATAAGACAATGAATTTTTATGCAATTTAAGCCATGTTTGACGCAATTATATTGCCTGATAAGGCTAAGCCTTTTGCCATGGAACTCTTCCAACTCCTGTGAAATAATTCGAGAAGGCTTCCCTGATATTTAAAGCACTGCTTAGTAGCCGGCCTTGGGGTCTTGTACATGCTACTGCGCTTTATGTCATCTCTTCAGTGGCATGTGAGAAACCCGAATTTGGCCCTTCCTTATCTAAAACATAATTGTGTAATATGTATACCGTTTTAACAATCATTACTGCGGTGGTAACATCTGTCTTAATCTGTTTTAGATAACCTCCACTTATTTGTTAGAACACCAAAACTGCATTCTACAGTTCGGCGGGCTCTTGATAAACGGTAATTGAATATTCTCCTTTGGTCATCTGAGTTTCTTTGAGGAAATGGTCTCATAAGGTATGGTAACAAGGGGTATCCTTCGTCAGCTATGATGACATAAGGAACTTTCACTTCAGTATCAGGAAGCACAGATGGGTCTGGGATATTAAGTTGTCCAGACTCAAAAAGTCTGTTCAAATCAGATGATCTGAAAAGTCCGCGTCGCTCTGTCGACCAACCCCACCAACGTCAATTATAAGAAGTTTGCCATCAGCGTCTGCCAGTGCTTGCAGAGATATAGAGAAAAATTTTTTATAATTGTAGTATGTCGAACCACTCCTGGCAGGACACTTTATTTCAATATGCTTCCCATCCAATGCTCCAATGCAGTTGGGAAAATTCCATTTCTTGTAAAAATTTTCTGCGATTGCAAGCCAAATTTCCTTAGTTGGATAGGGTTAATAATCAATGTTTAGAGCCTCACAAATAATATTACAAGTTTCCTTTACAATTCCTAAAATAGTGCTTCTACCACGACGAAAACGTAAATGCCAAAGATGGAAAACGATTCACCAGTAGCGAGAAACCTGAAAATGAGAGGAAAACAAGTAAAGCTATTACTTGATTTTTATTTTTTAAGCTTATACAGGTTTAGGTTACTTTCTGGTTTATTGATATATCTTTTAATGTACCTTTCAGAGATTTCTGCTAAAAGAAAAAAAATGGCAAAACCTGAAATACTATTATAGAAAAGAACTTAAGAAATTGGAAAAACCCCAGACCTGGTGAGGAGCTTCTAAAGTGGTTCTTAGTACGTGGCCCTACTTCACTCAGTTGTCATTTTTGAAAGATATTTATCGGCCAGCATCTAGGAGCTCCAATTTGAGCCAAGAAGAAAACACCCAGGTAGTGAAGATGACCAGACTGTAGCTGGTGATGACATTGAATTGGATGCAAGTCATGTTTCTCAGTCGTTCATGTCACATACTTCTATGCCACCGTCTCCATCTCTTTCCCTTGACAACGGGTCATCATCTGAAGATACTAGTTGGCAAACAAAACCTTCGGTCGTCTAATAAGCGACGAAGACCAAATCTAGATTACGTGGCAAGAAAAAATGAGCAACTAATTGAAATTGAAAAACAGGAGTTGGAATTATTAAGAAAGGATCAGGAATGAATCTGATAATGGCGATTTGCTTTTCTTCAAAAGTTTGCTACCTTACATGAAGAAGGAAACTAAATCCTACAAAGAAGCTCCGCATAAGATCACAGATACAAAATCTCTTCTTAAAAGAAATGGAACAAGTAGAAACAGAACGATGGCCCTCCAATGTGACCATCGGCGCCAGGCAGTCGACTCCCAGTCCCTACATAAACTTACAGGAGCGACTATTTTGCTCTCACAAATAAGCCCTGTTAGCCCCTATAGACTTGTTATCTATACAAATTCTCAGTACAGTATCACCAATTTATGAAGTTTTCGTGCTACTTTGTACTTGTTTCATTAATTAATATCAACAATGAATGAAAAAGCAAAATTATTTTTCCTTGTGTAGGCTTAAGTTACTTTCTTTCATGTAAGTTTACCATTGAGCTACTTTTTTTTTTTTTTTAAATACTGGTACATTTTTTTTTTTATTAAAGCCCAATGCTGCCAATTATTAATTTAGTTAATTTTGCAATTCATGCAGATTCCTGTATTTTTCTAAGTATCTTTCTCTCAGGAAATAATTTTATTTGCAGTTAATGTTATAATAATAAAATCTTCAAATCCATATTTATTTTGTACTTACCTTAAATTTATTACTAATCTCTCCTCGTCTCCTCGGGAGAGATGGGTTGCCTATAGTTTCGTCGTTTGTTTTGTTGTTAGCCTGACTTCTAGTATTACAAACAAAGAATCAAAAGATCGTTGGGTCATACATAAATATTCATAAAATTTGTCATCATATAAACAATACTGGCAATATAAATTGTTAAAATTCACTTCTTTCCCTTCTCTGTTTATTGAAATTATGAATTTCCAAACTCTTTTATATAGCCTATCGTCAAGTTTAGCGTTTAGGTTGTCGATTAAAAGAAACTTCCTACCCCAAACGCGATAATGACATGCTTGTACAGAAGGATAGCTTCGACTGCTCAAAGTGATGCGTGGCAGCGTGGGAGGGAGGGTTGGCATTTCTGTGTGGCCATGTGTCCGCTTTTGACGCTGCTCTTCTGCCTGACTCGTGCCTCTACCTCAACGCTTGCCGCGTCCGGTGTGGCCTTACCCTTAAGGCCTGTCCACACGACGGCCAGGCCTGATCGGCGTGCTCCAGGGTTGACGGGCAAATTCTGGCATTCTGGCGGACTTATCCCGTGAATGTTGTCCACACGGGTGAGGCAATGGAGAGGTGGGCGTGCCCGACGATGCCAGTAGTGTGTTCAGTGCGGTACGATAAACATGGTGCATACCGCAAAGGAAAGAAGAAGATAGTGTAGCATGATAATTGCTTTTGTGTGTGATGAAAAAGAAGAGAATATGGTCAAAGAATGGCTCAGTAAAAGAAATGTATATGGTTCACGTACGTCTGCCAGGGTCGAAGCTCAAGCCATTGGGCACCACCATGGTGATTTTGCTACAAGACCCATCAGGCAATTTGATGGTTTGCCCGTCAAGTGTGGCCATTAGAGGGGAAGTCCGCCGATCAGGCCCGATCGTGTGGACAGGTCTTTAGAGAAGGATTCATTCGAGGCCTCAGGAAGAGTTAAAGATTCATTCGAGGCTTCAGGAAGAGTTAGAGAGGGATTCATTCGAGGCCTCAGGAAGAGTTAAAGATTCATTCGAGGCTTCAGGAAGAGTTAGAGAGGGATTCATTCCAGGCTTCAGGAAGAGTTAGAGAGGGATTCATTCGAGGCTTCAGGAAGAGTTAGAGAGGGATTCATTCGAGGCTTCAGGAAGAGTTAGAGATTCATTCGAGGCTTCAGGAAGAGTTAGAGATTCATTTGAGGCTTCCGGAAGAGTTAGAGAGGGATTCATTCGAGGCTTCAGGAAGAGTTAGAGAGGGATTCATTCGAGGCTTCAGGAAGAGTTAGAGAGGGATTCATTCGAGGCTTCAGGAAGAGTTAGAGATTCATTTGAGGCTTCAGGAAGAGATAGAGGGATTCATTCGAGGCTTCAGGAAGAGTTAGAGAGGGATTCATTCCAGGCTTCAGGAAGAGTTAGAGATTCATTTGAGGCTTCAGGAAGAGTTAGAGAGGGATTCATTAGAGGCATTCAGGAAGGGTTAGAGATGGATTCATTTGAGGCTTCAGGAAGAGTTAACGAGGGATCATTTGAGGCTTCAGAAAGAGTCAGATTTTCATTTGAAGCTTCAGGGAAGAGTTTTAGAGAGGGATTCATTCGATGCTTCAGGAAGAATTAGAGAGGAATCCATTTTAAGCTTCAGGAGAGTTTCATTCGAGGCTTCAGGAAGAGTTAGAGAGGGATTCATTTGAGGCTTCAGGAAGAGTTAGAGATTCATTCGAGGCTTCAAGAAGAGTTAGAGAGGGATTCATTCGAGGCTTCAGGAAGAGTTAGAGAGGGATTCATTTGAGGCTTCAGGAAGAGTTAGAGAGGGATTCATTTGAGGCTTTAGGAAGAGTTAGAGAGGGATTCATTTGAGGCTTCAGGAAGAGTTAGAGATTCATTTTCTTAGGCTTAAAGGAAGAGTTAGATTCATTCGAGGCTTCAGGAAGATTTAGTTAGAGAGATTCATTCGAGGATTCAGGAAGAGTTAGAGAGGGATTCATTCGAGGCTTCAGGAAGAGTTAGAGAGGGATTCATTCGAGGCTTCAGGAAGAGTTAGAGATTCATTCGAGGCTTCAGGAAGAGTTAGAGAGGGATTCATTCGAGGCTTCAGGAAGAGTTAGAGGGATTCATTCGAGGCTTCAGGAAGAGTTAGAGAGGGATTCATTCTAGGCTTCAGGAAGAGTTAGAGAGGGATTCATTCGAGGCTTCAGGAAGAGTTAGAGAGGGATTCATTCGAGGCTTCAGGAAGAGTTAGAGATTCATTCGAGGCTTAAGGAAGAGTTAGAGAGGGATTCATTCGAGGCTTCAGGAAGAGTTAGAGATTCATTCGAGGCTTCAGGAAGAGTTAGAGAGGGATTCATTCGAGGCTTCAGGAAGAGTTAGAGATTCATTTGAGGCTTCAGGAAGAGTTAGAGAGGGATTCATTTGAGGCTTCAGGAAGAGTTAGAGATTCATTTGAGGCTTCAGGAAGAGTTAGAGAGATTCATTCGAGGCTTCAGGAAGAGTTAGAGATTCATTTGAGGCTTCAGGAGAGTTAGAGAGGGATTCATTTGAGGCTTTAGGAAGAGTTAGAGAGGGATTCATTTGAGGCTTCAGGAAGAGTTAGAGAGGGATTCATTTGAGGCTTCAGGAAGAGTTAGAGAGGGATCCATTTAAGGCTTCAGGAAGAGTTAGAGATTCATTTGAGGCTTCAGGAAGAATTAGAGAGGGATTCATTCGAGGCTTCAGGAAGAGTTAGAGATTCATTTGAGGCTTCAGGAAGAGTTAGAGAGGGATTCATTTGAGGCTTCAGGAAGAGTTAGAGATTTATTTGAGGCTTCAGGAAGAGTTAGAGATTCATTTGAGGCTTCAGGAAGAGTTAGAGAGGGATTTATTCGAGGCTTCAGGAAGAGTTAGAGAGGGATTCATTCGAATTTTGTTTGGTTATAGGGGATATAGACAGTGGATTTTATGAGAATGTATGAAGAATAAAATAGATAAACATTATATGTCATTACATTCGCAGGAAACGATAATCATCGAGTTTGTAATGACAATAGTTTTGAACTGATTTTGACTGTAACGATTGTAACAATTATCGGATTCTCTTTTCTTTTATCAAAGTAAAAAGAATTTAGCGTAGTCCTCTCTCTCTCTCTCTCTCTCTCTATCTCTCGGGTCTCTCTCTCTCTCATCTCTCCCTCCTCTCTCTCTCTATCTCTCTGTCATTTTTATAGTAAGTGGGAATGAAAAAAGAGGCTTAACAAATGAAGTAATAATAATAATTTTTTTTTTTTTGTCTAGAGTGAAAAAAGAATCATTTGTCAGGTTGTTAACCAGATATAAATCCTTGTTTGCATTATATGAGTCGAGGCAGTTAACCGAAGACAACGGTAATGGAGGTTGAAGTGAAAATCTTCAAATCCTTATTGAGGTGAAATAGCCCGTGAAGAGATCTCCAGGAGCCTCAAATTAAACAGTGTGTAATATTATAAGTCAGTGAGGTTTTGGTTTTTCCAATATTAAGGTTTTTCGATAAAACCCCCCCAGGCAAACAGTGTTTAACGTATTAAACCTGTTGTGTTTTTTAAAAAACACTTGGTTTTAGGGTCAAAAGTCTTGTGGTTTCTTAAACTAAATCAATAGTGATCTTACATGGACGATGTTGGATGCAGCCTTTGAAATGATCTCTCTCTCTGTGTAGGTCTGTAGACTGCTAGCGCTTTACAGTATAATAATAAGTTCTTTTGTTAGTGGTCGTGTGAACATTAGACCTAACAAATACCAGTAAACGAGAGAGAGAGAGAGAAGGGGGGGGGGGGGGGATTAAACGCTAAATGAGAGAGAAAGCGCCACGCTGCCTTCCCATGGTAGAAGATAAAACTTTTCTCCCTCGAAAGGAAAGAAAAGTTGGGAAGACTTTGAGGAGAGAGGAGGAGGAGGTCAAGTTTAACAAAGTTTCGAGAAGAAGAAGAAAAGCCTTTGTTTTGGTGTTCTCCTTATTGAAGCTCAAGAAAGATCTCGGCCGTTTAATGCAAGAGGAAAGAAATAAAATAAAAACATAACAAAACATATTGAAACACTTGTTCTTCACAAGAAGAATTTGAAAGACAATAGGCAATTAAGCAACAGCAAGAAATAATTCCCAGTGACCTCACAGTCAAGAACTTGATGGGCTGCCTCCTTTTAAATAAAATCTCTCCCGAGGTCCTCCTGCCTGCAGTGCCCAAATTTCCCTACCTTGAGGGTTTACCTCCTCCCGTGGACTGTTTGTAGCGGTTCAAGGCATCCAGTTTCTCTCTCTCTCTCTCATATTTCTTGGTGTATTTATCGCTCAAGGAAAGAAGGAAACAATAATAAAAAATGGAATTAGGGAAAGAGAAATAGTCCGGAACGAATTGGGAAAGAAAGGACGTAAGAATCACTCAAATGAAGGATATAATATATTATGTTGAGGAGGTCGTTCATTCATTGTCTCCCAGAGAGAGAGAGAGAGAGAGAGAGAGAGAGAGAGAGAGAGAGAGAGAGAGATATGGTTCTTCATTGTATTATAAAAAAAATTCCAAATTCCCTCATTAATCACAAGATATTTTTCATCCATAGCATTTTTTCAATTTTAAAATCTTATCACATCACAAAATCCTTCTAATATCTCAAGTTATATTTTCATCCACATTATTGACCTTGTCGTTAAATCTATCAACATGTCACCTCAAGTCAGCTCTCAACAGCATTTCAGTCTTCCTACTTTATTTTGGGGGCAAAGGTCAGATGAACCCTTACCCAAATTAGATTTGGACTGGAATATTGATTCAGCGAAAGATGCCTCATTGCGTCTTCTTTCTATTGTTTACGATTCTCTGTCTTACTCTTCTACGTCGGCTTCATTGTATGTGATATTTAGGGTTAAAGGTTTATGTTTGGTCTCCGTCAAAAGATGAGCAATTTCATTGTCTTTTTTGAGACCTTTCTGAGTTTTCAGACCTAATTTTTTTCTGTAGGAATTTACAAGTACTTTCTCCGCTCTTATCCGAGTTTAAAGGATTCTTTTGTAAAGATGAAGAACAGCGTAATATTAATCTGGAAAGTTTCAGAATCATGCTAAATTTACGCATTCAAGTTACGAACGTAATGTATAAAATATACATCTACTTTTCAAGAGAGACTTTGCCTCGTGAGAGGAGACAACTTCAGATGGAGCAAATATACCAACATATGCATTCCCGTGCCGAATTGTGGGGGCGCGAGATATTGTGCAAGTAGTGGGCCTTTGAGGGGTCACACTTTCGACGTTTTTGGCAAAATGTTGAGTATTTCGAGTACTGAAGAACACTGTGTATATTGTTCCGATAACTGGAGAACACTTTGTTCATTGATTTAGTAATATTGAAGAAACATTGAAAACGGGTCATTTCTCTCGTGTTCGCTTCGGGAGGAGGAGGAGGAACAACAACAACGAGAAGTGTCAAAAATAACGAGGAGTCTTCTCATGAGAAAAAAACGGTCAAACCTTTCACGTTTCCTGTTAAGAGAGAGAGAGAGAGAGAGAGAAAGAAAGAGAGAGAGAGAGAGAGAGAGAGAGAGCCACTCCTCCCCTGTAGGCAGGCATTACTTCAGAATCTTTCCAAAGTTTCTTCCTTCGGTCCCTATCTACAACCCCTTTCATTTCTTTTGCTGTACCTCCGTTCATACTCTCTTCCATCTTAGTTTCCTCGGCCGTTTCCTCACAAATGTTATATAGCAAATTTTGCAGTTTGCTATGAAACGCTTGTGAGGAAACGGTCGAGGAAACTAAGAAGGAAGAAAGAGGGTATGAACGGAGGTTTGCCTCTTGTTACACCTCTAAAGCCTTTCTACTCTATTTCCGTTTCAGCGCTGAATGGTCTCACAGGTCCCAGTTGCTTGGCCTTTGGCCTCAAGTTTATATTCGATTCCATTCCATTCCATTGCTTACCCAACCACACAATTGAAAGTTATCTTGAGTTGTGATATTCACGTGAGCTCTGAAAATGGCAGTAAGTCCGGAGATTTGATTGGCAACACCACATGAATATTGCTAAAAAAATGATGTTGGGCTTTAGAATTTTTTGGGTGGTAAAGGGTAATACTATTGCCCCTTTGGAGTAGAAAGTAAAATAGTAAGTTCCTCTTTCAAAGGGATTTTAAATTGACCTTGAATGTTGGAAACTGTGCTTTCGTCTCAATCCCTTTGCTAGTGGACTCTGAAACGAAGACGGTGGCCATTTGCCAGCAGAATGCGAGGCCAGACGACCTTTCCCACACGAAGGCGCCAACAGGTTCCCACCTAACGAATTCCAGGCCCAGTCGAACACTCGTCCAGATTCCAGCTGAGGAGAATCCAGTCTTGATCTCAGTGCTGGATTCCAGGATGTGACTGATTGGACCGTTTGGGTTTTTCCAGCAACGTTGGATTCATCCAGCTGGGAATTGGAGTTTTAGAAGGAGGAGGAGGAAGAGGGTGAGGGGGAGGAGGATCAAAAGGGGAAAAACGGAAAAGAAGAAGAATGAGGAGGAGTAGGAAAAAAAGACATAAATGAGGTGAGAAGGGAATCTTCTCTCTCTCTCTCTCTTTCGTAAACGCTGGTTTAATAAGCGCGCTAATAATGACACTCTGAGAAAACTCGCCCAATAAGCAAAGCGCTGATCCTCTTCTTCAGAAAGAAAAATATATTAGGTCTTTTTCTTTATTTCTTCGAACTTTGCAGTTGGAATGTTTCATCAAACATCTCGTCAACTTATTTTTCTGAATTATACAGACAGGCGACTTCCAAATGAACCTCGAGTTATTTGCAGTTACAGAGTGAAAAAAAAGGATCGGTTGCTGGGAAAGTTTGGACTAAATGAAATGAGGACCGACACGGAACGAAAATCGGAATAAAGTAAAAGGAAAAGTGATGTGACAGAGAAGGATAGAATAGAGGTGCCAGGTACCGCCAACTGGAAAAACTGCAGTATTTGATAGGATGCTTCTTCGAAGAGAGAGTTTAAATTTCAGGAAACTAAGCTATTTATTATTACATTTCTTTTCAACAGTGGCACGTTTTCTTTTTGGGTTTACTGCTGTTAGACTCCTCGCATGGTGCACTGTAAGCACTCCTATAGGACTATATAGTCTAATCAATTTCATTCCTCTAGCATTCCTCTATAGTGACACCTCCTTAGGGGGTGAGTGCCGTTAGTAAACTTCACGTGGGGCACTGTAAGCGTTATTAAACGTTGTTTTCAGCGTCGCTTCCGACCATAACTGCATCTGAACTGTTTAGCCTTTTACTTCACCTCTCTATTCGCTCTTCATTCTTCAGTTTTTGCTGTCCGGTCCACTCCAACTCACTCTTTTTACTATCTTAGGCACTGAATGGCTGAAAGCGGCCCCCGCCCCCCACCCACCCCCACCCCCAAGTGCTTGGCATTATAACAATTCCATAAATCAATTCAGCAGTGGAATTTTATTTTTTTTTTTTATTTTTTTTTTTTTGGGGGGGGGGGGGGGGGGGGGGGGGGGGTGGGGGGGGGGGGAACGGGGGGGGGGGGGGGGATATGAGTCGTTTTCATTGCGCATAACACTTCGGCAGGGACATTCATTCGGCGGTTGATTTGATTGATAAAATTCAGGCTGCTGACCCAACACTATTCGCCTGCTCATCTGTAGGTTCACCGAGAGAGAGAGAGAGAGAGAGAGAGAGAGAGAGTGTCCCATCCTCCAGGTCGTCTAATACCTTATGTACTGGAAACTTCTAATACGTTGTAGAACAGCTCGACATCTCAAACTCACACCGCCTTCTCTTCGGAGTCTAGCTGTCTTGAGATGTTGTGCCAACACAGGAAAAATCTGATTTCGCTCTTCGCTATTTTTCCACTCGACGGAATTCGGCGAATGCTCTGTCTCATCCACTCGGTTTACCCGCCTCTTTCCAGTTCAGAATCTACAGTTACCTCCTACGAACGAAGCCGCTCGTGGATTGGAAGGAAGGAAGGAAGGAGGGAAATTATAGTCTTAATATACCAGAAGCAAGTATGAACGTCTGACTCCGAAACTCTGACCGCGTATGGGGATAGTGCCGTCAGTGCACCTCATGCGGTGCAATGTAGGCTTACTTAAGGTTGTTTGCGGCATCCCTTTGCCCATAGCTGCGACTGCTTGGATTTTCTTTTACTGTACCACCGTTCATATTCTCTTCTTCCATCTTACTGTTCACCTCTCCTAACACTTGATTCATAGTGCAACTGCTTTTGAGGTTTTCCTCCTGTTACACCTTCCAAACCTTCCACTGTCAATTTCCGTTTGAGCGCTGAATGGCCTTAGTTGCCCCAGTGTTAGGCATACGTGCCTAAAATCTATAAATCAATCAATCAATCTGAATCTGTGTTTCGTTTGTCTCGATCTTTGGTCCAAAAGGTTCGGTTGTTGACAACCGAGACGTTTTGGAGAAGCTTCGATGGGAAATGTGTTCAAGTTTCAAACGGTTCGTTTCGTTCAGAAACGAGTTTTATTCAAGGCCAATTCTTTTGGACTTGGATTTATTCATCATTCATTCAGTTATACATTTGGCGTATTCTGATAAATTATGAAAGGATAGCTGGTAGATGACGCATTAAACTAAAAAATTCTTATATCTTTTTATTTTATGGCTAATTTCATCATAAATCTTCACACGTAGGGCTCCGAGAAACTTTGTTTTGTAGCCGCTCGAAACAATTTATGTCATCTTTGGTGAGCGTTCCATCGATGCCTGGCGGGAGTTAGGATAGAGGGCCAAGTCTGTCGGACCAAACTCTCTTTAAATCAGGGAGCGAAGTCGTAAGAGGTCGTATAGTTTGACATCTTCAAGAGATCTGGAGGTAAGTGCGGAAAAGCATCTGATCCTTTTAAACGGAACTTTTCCTTCAGAGATGATTTCCTGGTGTCTGGAAATTCGTCACTCGTCCGAAGTTGCTACGGTGTGTTAGGATATAAGCAAAAATCAATTCTCTCTCTCTCTCTCTCTCTCTCTCTCTCTCTCTCTCTCTCTCTCTCTCTCCTTCTCGTTTTAGGTTTTTTCCATAGCAAGACCCCATATGGTCATGTGCAAAACGTTGCAATGTCTTTTATTATTAATAGTGTAGGGCTTTATGGCTACTCCTGAACCTTCACGAGAGAGAGAGAGAGAGAGAGAGAGAGAGAGAGAGAGAGAGAGAGAGACTGTTTTTTGCTTACATCGTTACCCAAGCCGGTAAAAGTTTGACGGTGATGAATTCCCAGTTACTGGGAAACGATTTTCGAAGGAAAAACTGTAGCTTCCTCTATGGATTTACAGGAGCATAGGATTTCCCACGCACTCCTCCGTCTCTTCAAGAGTCGATACTGCGGCCTCGTGCGTTGATTTCAGGAGAATTTTGGTAACACGACTGGGCCCTTCATCACCCTCATTTTCCCCCCATTGGAGGGAAATGCATCACCTAAGGGTCTTTGCAGCTTCACCTCGGCCCCCTAGCTGTAAACCCTTTCATTCCATTGGACGCTACCTCCATTTATATCTCTTTCTTCCATCTTACTCTCCTCAGTTGTTCCGTAGTGCAGCTGCAAAAGGTTTTCCTCCTGTTACGCTTTTCATACCTTTTACTGTCACTTTCCCTCAACGCTGAATGACCTCATAGATCCTGGCGCTTGGCCTTGGGCCTTAATTTTATTCAGTTCTATTCTATCCACCCTAATTTCCTCCGGGCCTCGATCGCGCGGTCTCGTAAGATGACCTAAATTGTTTCAAAGGTCTAAAATAGAAGGTTTTTCAGAACCAGTAGTGTGAAGGTTTAGTATTGAATTAGAACAAAATATTTACTTGTGCTTTTTCGTTTATTTTATTATTATTTTTTTTTTTTTCTTTTTTTTTTTACAATTTTTAGCTTAATTTTTAATTAAATAATTAAGCGTGTTTTGACTTGAGGCAATGACACATTCTGTTTTGATAAACGAAATCATAGTACATTTTCATATGAGTGCAATTTTGTACTACTTCGGTAGAGCAGTTAGTGGGTCTAACAAGTTGCTTGCTTATGGTGAGACACCTTTCAAGAACATTTCCTCAAGGGTAGGTTAACTGGACATCAGTGTTGTTTATAAGTATTTATTTAGGTACAAAGTTTTGCTCAGGTTTTAGTCTCTCTCGCTTAGTAAGAACTTTTACTCCAGTGTTTACATGAACTGTAATTTCATTTATGCAATTTAGCGCTGTGCTCGAATATATTTACTAATTTATCTCTCTCTCACTGGTATACAAGGTTGAAGAAAGGGGGATTTCCTCTCACATTTTCCTGTCAAAATCAGCTTTACATGCCCTCCCTCTCCCCCCCCCCAACGCCCCCCCCCCCCCTTCTATTCTCTCTCTCTCTTCTCTCTCTCTCTCTCTCTCTCTCTCTCTCTAAACGTAGGGAATGAAATGAATCTGGTGAAATCATGATAGATCTTTCTTGTAATCCGGGTAATTTTACCCTCACTTCCTCTAGTTGATTTCAAACACACCTCGACATGAGAGAGAGAGACCTTACAGACCTTACAGACCTTACATCTTGTTCGGGTTGCCCCAGGTCCCTCAGTGTGAGGCACCTCTAGTGTCTACCAGAGAGTTGCTAGTACATCTTCCGGTATATTTTGCATCTTCCAATCTTGGATGGTCTGGGATGCAGTTTAGATATTTGTCGAGCTTATTCTTAAACACATCTACGCTCACTCCTGATATATTCCTCAGATGAGCTGGCAACGCATTGAATAGACGCTGCATTATCGATGCTGTGCGTAGTGGATTAATGTCCCTTGTGCTTTCCTTATTTTTCCTGGTATCGTTTTGGGCACTTATTAATCTACCTCTGCTTGCTCTTTCTGATATTTTTAGTTCCATGATATTTTCTGTCTATTCCTTCTATCTGTTTCCATGCCTGAATTATCATGTAGCGTTTCTCTTCTCCTTTCTAGACTATATAATTTTAAGAATTGTAGTCTTTCCCAGTAGTCTAGGTCCTTAACTTCTTCTATTCTAGCTGTAAATGACCTTTGTACACTCTCTATTTGTGCAATATCCTTTTGATAGTGTGGGTACCATATCATATTGCAATATTCAAGTGGACTACGAACATATGTTTTATACAGCATAATCATGTGTTCAGCGTTTCTTGTTTTGAAGTGCCGTAACAACATTCCCATTTTTGCTTTACATTTTGCCAACAGAGTTGCTATTTGATCATTGCATAACATGTTTCCTATTCATCATCACACCAAGGTCTTTAACTGCTTCCTTATTTGTGATGGTCTCATTATTAGGTCCCTTATATGCATATAGCTTTCTTTCTCTGTCTCCATAATTTATTGATTCAAATTTATCAGAGTTAAATACCATCCTATTTACCTCTGCCCAATCATATACTTTGTTAAGGTCTCTTTGTAGAGCGTTCCTATCTTCATAACAAGTAATTTCTCTACTTATTCTTGTGTCATCTGCGAAACTACTCACTACCGAATCTTTAACATTATTGTCTATGTCTTCAATCATAAATAACAAACAGTATTGCAGCTAACACCGTACCTTGCGGCACACCGGATATTACCTTGGCTCATCGATTTCTCGTCGTTTGCAATAACTATCTGTTTTCTTGTGTAAAAATTCTTTTAACCATCTTCCTACTTTACCACGATATTGTGTTTTCTAATTTTCTTCGCTAATATATTATGGTCTACTTTATCAAAGCTTTTGCAAAGTCTAAATAAACCACATCTGTTTCATTTCCGCTTTTCATATTTTTGAATATGTTTTCACGGTGGACTAACAGTTGGGTTTGTGTACTTTTTCCGGGTACGAAACCATGTTGTCCTTTATTAAACAAATTATTTTTTATTAAATGTTTCATAATATTTTTCTTCATTACCCTTTCATACACTTTCATAATATGTGATGTTAGACTCACAGGCCTATAATTACTTGCCTCTAGTCTTGATCCACTTTTGAAAGTAGGGGTAATATATCTAATTTGTGCTCATCATATATCTTGCCTGTATCTACACTTTGTCTTAATAATATTGCAAGTGCTTTGCGATAGAATGAACTACTTTCTTTAACAAAATAGCAGGAATTCATCAGGCCCTGCAGCAGCTCCATTTTTAATTTCATTAATAGCCTGCACAATATAGCTTCATTAATATCTATGTCAGCTAAATATTCACTATTTTCATCCCTTACTTCTATATCATTATCTTCATTATCTATTCTAGGGGTGAATTCTCTCTTATATCGTTCTGCCAGTATGTTGCAAATTTCCTTTTTTTCATTCGTTAGTCTCCCTTCAATTCTCAGAGGGCCTATTTCTATTCTTCTTTTATTCATCTTCTTCGCATATGAGTATAATAGTTTTGGGGTTTTGCTTGATATTTAATAGGGTTTTTTCTTCCAAGTCCCGTTTTTCATTTTCTTTTGATTGTATAATCTTTTGTTCTGCATTTTTCTATCTTACTTTTTAGTTCTATAACTTTCCATGCATTTTTTACTTTTGCAAGACCTTTTTTCCACTTTCTGATTTTCTGGAACAAGATCCTTCTGTCTCTTGGTATGCATGAATGATGTTTACTTTTCTTCTTCGGTATATATTTTTCCACTATTATCTCCAATATTTTATATAATATCTCCGTATTTACCCTTATGTCATCACTTACGAAAATGTTATCCCAATCCTTGTTTAATTCTTCATTAATTTCTGACCATTTTTATATTTTACTGTAGAAGTTGTATTTTTTCCATATCCTTCCCACTTTTTCATTTCTTGCTTATCTCTATTTTCACTTGCTTTGGAATGAACTGTTAATTCTATGACATTATGGTCTGAAATACTCGCATTATAAACTATTATTTCTTTAACATAATTCATCTCGTTCACAAATACTAGGTCTAAAGTATTTTCCTTTCTTGTTGGCAGGTGATTTATTTGTTGAATGTTGTATTCTAGTAGCATATCTAATAGCTTTTCAAATTGCCTCTTATCTTCTGCACTACTATTACTCTCTTTTTTATATGTATAAGTACAACCACAATCTCCTATTCGTTCTTTCCATTCTACGAAAGGAAAGTTGAAGTCACCAGATAGGAGAATAGTCCAGTCCTTGTGATTTCTACATATATCATCCAATTTTTTCAATTATTATGTCAAACTCTTAGTATTAGGAGGTCTATATATTACTATGTTCATCAATTTTTCAGATTCAAATTCTACCGCTATTAGTTCACATTCTGAGTTACTATATTTCTCATATATTTTTCCTTGTTTTTTGTCTTTCCCATATATTGCGGTTCCCCCTTGATTCCTATTTTTTCTATCTGATCTATAAGTTTGGAACCCTTTTATTTGATCATCATTCCCAGTCTCTTGGGAATACCAGGTTTCACTTATATTCATTATATCTATTTTCTTTTCATTTTGGGTTAGTTTCTTCTAAGTACTCTATTTTTCTTTTTGAGTTACTCGTAACTAAACCCTGCGCATTCATCAACTATGATGGGTTTGCGTGTTTTCATCCTTCATTTAATACTGATAGTAATAAGATTTTCCCATGTCTCTTTCCTGTTCTGGTATGTTGTTCTTTTTTTCATTTCCAGAAATTCTGACATTAAAAAATCCAACTTTTCCATAATATTGATCTTCCTTCATCATAATTATTAATTTTGTGTCTGAATCTGCATTTTCTCCGTTTCTGCAATATCCTCTTGCATAATAAATACAGTTAATTATCTCTTGAGAAGAATTTCGGAGCTGATGCTTTGAAATTTTTTGCTGACACCTCTGCATATCTCATTGGTGGTTTGCTTTTCTCTTTTACCTGATATTCTTGATTTCTCTCTTTATTTGTTTCTTTCTTATTTTGGATTTTATTACTTGGTTGGTTATTTATTTGATTATGGATTCATGGCTCAGGGGTGCAATATATTTGCATTTTTTTGTCCCCTTGATTCCTATTTTTTCTATCTGATCTATAAGTTTGGAACCCTTTATTTGATCATCATTCCAGTCTCTTGGGAATTTGGGACCAGGTTTCACTTAGAGAGAATGTTTACATTAAAGTGAGAGACCCGGCGGGACATTTTTTAATGGTCTGAAGTAAAATGTGAGGCGAAACAAACAGACTTAGGCATATTCTTATGTGTAGAGGGCGCGTAGCCAGGCAGTTGTGTGAACTTAACCAGACAGGGATATACGAACTCTAGTCCTACGGAAAATGGGGATATAATGACATAGAATGGTGAACGGAGGAAAGCATGGCTGTAATCCCGAAGGAAATCGATAAAAAAAAGAAAAAAAAAAAAAACTTTTTGGATGACGTAAGGTAATGGGACTAAGGGCGAGGAGATTGTAAAGGCAACAAATTGAAGTTATACATACCTTTTGAGTTAATTGAAAGCTTTAAATAGCCTTGGGAGAAAGCTGTCTGAATAATTTGATCAGAAAAGAAAGACGGAAGAAGCTTTTTGGATAAAATAAACTAAAGGAAAAGAATATTTGAAGATCAGAAGAATGAGTTACTCTGCAGTTGGAACTTGGAATCTATTCATTGTGACTGATGAATACACGAAGTCAAAGGCATTACTTTGTCAAGGTAGTCATTAGGGTCGAATTTCCGTCCTAAAGGTTTCTAAATGGAAGGATGAGATAGATAGAGGTAGATTGTTAGTACTAGGCCTCTTGGCAACTGTTAGGCCATTCCGTCAATTTAGCTCATCTTGGATTTGAATCATCTTTCCCACCAGAAATACGTGTTTTGTGTAGTAGATGTCTCTAAGTAAAGGTAAGTTTACGCCTATGCACTTTTGTGTTGCGGGCTGTTACGGCGTGGAACCGCAAGAAACCGCACGAAAATTGACGCAATGGGCAGAAAAAATTACCCTTTTGGGTGGCATGGCGCGGACCCGTGTGTGTTACGGGCATGTTACTGCCTGTTGTTGCGGTGACATTGCAGTGTTTAGCGGAGTGTTACGGCGTTGGTGCAGTTTTATGGTGGTTGTTGCTATGCCAGGGCACTCGCTCTTTTGCAGCTTTGTTACTCCGTGTAGTGGTTTGCTGCGGGTGGCTTGCGGTGTTGTTGCGGAGTGCGTGCACATCTGCATGAGACACGACGTGGAACAGTGCATGATTGTTGCACATGCACCGTGCCACACTGTGCCGGATATGAACCTTGGGTATATATAGAGGCCTCCAATGCCCAAGTACATCCTTCATTCCACGTCCACCCAGCATGCAATATGGACCTAAACAGCCTCTCACCCCAGGAGACCCAGAGATTTTTTGGTAGCTGTCCTGTGTCTCCGTGCAGTCCAGGTCATTGGCGGGTTGAGAAGACTTACTACAGTGCCACAGCCACCTGCACAATTACGCAGAAAGGACGGCAGGGCAGGGCGGATTTGGGCTCCGGAGTGGCTGACACGGCGACAACTACATGGAGACTATGACCAGCTACTACACTGAACAAGGAAGACCGCAAAGGACGCTAGAACTTTCTACTCATCTACCCGCACAAGTCCCACTTCTTGTGCGGCTTGCACAAGAGGTGGGACTCAAATTAGTGGTCACTCTCTGCCACCTGGCAAGTGGGAACAACTATACAAGCCTCCAATACATCTTCAGTCTCTCCAAGAGTTCCATATGCTGGTTTATCCCATTAATCTGCCAAGGCATTATCGACACATGCAAACCAGAAGTGTTGAAGTGCCGTAAGGACACCAGAAGAATGGAATGACGTAGCAAAACTCAAGATGGAACTACTTCAATTGTGTGGGACCCTGGATGGAAGCACGTCGCAATCAAGAAACCCAAAGGTGGAGGATCACTGTATTTCAGTTACAAGAAGTTCCACAGCATCGTCCTCATGGCCCTCTCCGATGCAAAGTACAGGTTCTTGTTCGTGGACGTCGGTGCAGAAGGAGGTGCTGGGGATGGAGGCAACCTGGCAGAAGTGCAACCTGGCCAGGGCCATCAAAAACAAAACAACTGAGCAGGACTCCACAAGGCAGAAATCTGCCCAACGACGATGAATCCATCCCATTCCACATAGTTGCTGACGATGCCTTCGCTCTCAATCTGTGATTGAAGAAGCCCTACTCCCACCCCCAATCACAAGAGCCCACCGAACAACTATACAGCTACAGATTATCTCTCGCTCGTTGTATGGTGGAAAACACATTCGGCCTGCTGTAAATGAGATGGCGAGTCTTCGGGACAACAATGCAACAGGATGTAGAGGTGTGGAAGAAGATAACTTTGTGCTCAGTGTCATGCACAACCTGGCACTGCAAAGCTACACATTTGCTGGCACTGACGTCGACCATGAGGACCAACACCATAACGTCGGACCAGGTACTTGGAGGCAGAAGTCGCTGAACCCCATGGAATGACTCATGGCAAGAAGGGGACCAAACTACACACGTCGAGCGAAGGACGTCAGAGATTACCTGGCCCAGTGCTACTCATGGATGCAGGCGCAGTGGAATGGCAAGAGCGAATGGTGTTTCCTCGAGGACGACCAGCTACTGACGAATAGAGGACCAAAGAACGCTGTAATAAAACGTAACCAAACCAATGTACATAATGGTAAATAAAAATCATGATGTATTTTTCATTGTTTTATACTCCCAAACTTTTGTATTGTCCAAACAACTAATAACAATATTAATATAATACAGAACATTGAATTATGATTGGTACATGTAAAAATCATGTTGGAAAATAATAACTGAAAGTAATAATAACATAATTCATAATAATGAGACTAATGAGAAGCAAATGATGGGACATAAAAATACTTACTAAACAAACATGAAAAGCATAGAATGTAAGAAATGAACATGAAAAGCATAGAATATAATAAAATGAACATGAAAAGCATAGAAAGTAAGAAAATGAACATGAAAAACATAGAAAGTAAGAAAATGAACATGAAAAGCATAGAATGTTACGTAATGAACATGAAAAACAGAAGTAAGAAAATGAACATGAAAAGCACAGACTGAGAAAATGAACATGAAAAGCATAGAATGTAAGAAAATGAAATTGGGACTTGGTTTATACCATAACATTTTAAACTGCAAATATCATATATCAACTGAGGTCAATATGTCTTTAGTCTGTTACTGATTTTTCATTGTTCCCCTGTTAATAACTATGTCCAGTCATGTTATTTATTGTTTCATTATCATATTTGTATGTGTTCATGTTCATTTGATCATGTTCTCAATATTATATTATTGTTTTTTACCTTTGTATGCTATTACATCATTTGATGGCCATATTTATTTCATGTTACATTTCATTTTATAGCTCAAGTTATTTTCCGAGTCTATTTCATATTTCATATATCATATTTCATGTCAGATTTCCTGTTATATTCTTCATGTATTATTCTTTATGGCCATGCTTTTTCTTATTCAATTTCATTTCACCCAATCATGTCATCATATATATAATGTCATGACATATAAATTAAGCATCAATAAGGAAATGCAATTGAGTATTTCAACATATTTATTACAAAAAGACATTATGAATGTTATAAAAATTTACCAAAATCAATTTAATATTAAGTAAATAACCTAAAATATAATTTTATTATAAAAAAAAATAACCGTTTATACTTATTTACAAATTGTTGACTACCACTCCATTGATTCAGGTCAATGTCCTCCTTTTCACCTGGGGAGATGGTCAAGTCGTAGGTGGGGGGATCCTCTGCAGCAGTAGGTTTCGGTATCTAATTACTGGCGCCAGGGGTAGGGGGCCGCAAGTCTGCCAAGAGACTGTTTGACCAACGGCGACAGTGCAGAAGTGGAAGGTCGAAGAGAGAAGTTCAGTGGTGTAGACTGTCCACTGGGGAAGACTGACGGTGTCGCTACTCGTGTCGCCTGTGTCGAGTACACCTGCTGATGAGATACCTGCTGCTGTTGAGGGAGGGGATCATAGAAGAACACATGTTGGGGTCGAGACGCGAACCACTGGTGTAGTGATCCCCAAATCGGTTGCACTGCAGAAGCTGTCGAAGTTCCTGGTTTGGTCTGCGTTTCTATATCAACTTGTGGGGGCGTCCAGTGTGAACAACCTCCACAAGCCATGGCCTCTTTAATCGTGGCATCCTCTTCCTCGGGTCCATCCAAACTGTGACAAAGCCTGATGACTTGCTCGAAAAACGGCTTCTGGTATTGTCGAGGCACATACTCCAAGCGTTGAGTCAAGTAATGGACGAATATGGTGATGTCACGAGGCGTACTGTCCTGTGCTTGTGGCATCAGTGTGTTTATGCTTGTCATAATCTGGGTTAGTTGAGTCTGCAGTCCTTCTGTAGAGTCAACTGTGTCGGCAGATAGCCATCGGTCCTCTGGCAAGTTCGTCAGTCTCTTCTGCCTCAGCTGCCTCCTCCGTTGGATCGAAGCTGCTGATAGGCCCGACATGTCAGTAGAGGAATCGTCTGCGTCAGTTCTGTGCAACGATACAGGTGAGAACCAATTGCTTGCTACTGTGGGTTGGTGGGCGATGTGACCTCCCAGGAATGCCCACCTAGTCATCACCACCTCCTCCCGTGGTGTCCTGTTGCGTGCGCCGACCCGCTCTTGTACTCCCTCTCTCTATCTTCCCGAAGTCAGTACAGCGAGCCTCGAAGTACTTCCAAACTTGATGGAAGATGCAATCGGTGAAGTTTTGCTGCCAGTTCACACCAGAATTCCTCCTTCCTCCTAGGATTCGACCATTGCCTGCCCCGCTTGTCGTACAAGGTAGGGTGTGACTTAATGAATTCTACGATGATCTCCTTGTCCTCTGGCGTGAACAGGTAGTCTTGTATGTCCTTCTTGCTGGGGCGGTATCATTTCTTTGGCTGCACTACGATACCACTCAGGCCTGCGATGTCCTGGGTTTCGACAAGCGATAGGGTCGGCTCAACGGCGGCCTTCCTGTGGTCGTGATCAGACGTCTCCTCCCGTTGTGAAGCTGGATGTCCTGGATGTCCTGGGTGTCCTGGGACTGCTGGGTAGGCCTGGGGGTGGTCTTCCAAAGAGGCATCGTGTCATGTGGCTGGGTGAGCGTGGGTGGGTGAGCATCGCTGGGTGAGTGTCGTTGGGTGAGAGTGGCTAGGTCACATCCGTGTCGACAGGCTGTCAGAGTGTGAATGATGCCCCCGTGGTCAGTCAGGCCCCTTTTATCCTCCCCAGAACGTGCGGCAACCTTCCATCTAATTGACCTAGGGAGACGCAATAACACGCCGCACGCACACCGTACACACTCTGCACGCCCCGCAACATGTGCGCGCCATGATTAATTGTGTATGACGGTGCCGTAAGGTCACCGCACAGCGCCATAACATCACGCCGTAACACTCCCTTGCGGGTGGTACGACGTTGCACCACGTGCGGTGTGGCAGGCACCGTTCGGGTTCTAACCTCTTTTGTTGCGGCGCCGCGCCACACTGCTTACGGCTTCGTGCGACTTCGTCACGCTGCCAGACACCGGGCAGAAATTTGAAATTATTTAAAATCCAGGCGGCATCATGTGGCTTTAACGGTCTGCGCCAGCCACCGCCAGCAAGGTGGCGCACTTTTGGTGCGCTTTTTGTGCGGTTTCTTGCGGTCCCTCGCCGTAACAGCCCGCAACACAAAAGTGTGTAGGTGTAAAACCTACCTTAAGCCATACATGTTCAGGCTCTCTAATCGTCTTCAGTAACCTATTTGCCTGATGGATGGATTTAACTTTGTGACTCTTGCTTATACCCCTTCTAATCTATTTATATCCTTTCCTAGTGTTGATAACTTTACTGCATATTCAAGATTGGGTCTAACTATTGATGTGCAGAGCTGCAGCACAGATTCCTTGTTTCTGTATCTGAACTGCCTCTTTATGTATCCCGCTAGTTCTGTACTTCTTTTCTGCTTTTATGCACTGTTTTGTGGATTTTAAGTCGTTGGTATTAATGACTCCAAGGTCCTCCTCTTGTCCTACACTATTTATGTTATTCCCAAGCAACATGTAGTTGGCTTGAGGGTTGTTTGTTCCTATTTGTAACACTTTACACTTAACCACATCAAAAGGTTTTTGCCTTCTTTTTGACCACTGTCCTATTTTCTTTAAATGATTTTTTAAACTTTCTACTGTCTCGGGGTCTGCTGCATTACACCTAGTTTGGTGTCATCTGCAAATTTGGCTATCCTGTTAGTTAAGCTACATCAATGTCATTGATGTAAATAAAAACAAGAGAGGGCCAAGGACAGAAACCTGGTGAACTCCGCTTGTTACATCTGCCCATTCTGATTCTTCACCATTTATTACGACCCTCTGTTTTCTATAAGTTAGCCAGTCTTCGACCCAGTCTGCTGTTTGTCCTACAATTCCTAAAGCGCTAACTTTTGTCATCAGTTTCTTGTGTGGGACTTTGTCAAAGGCCTTTTGGAAATTCTAAGTAGAGTATATCTATTGCTCTACTACTGTCGTAAATACCAAGCATGTTATGAAAAACTCAGAGAGAGAGAGAGAGAGAGAGAGAGAGAGAGAATAATTCTGCTATTCAAGGTCTGAGAGAAAGAGAGGGGGGGGGGGGCAGGTGCGGGGGGGAGGAATTCCCAGTGTCATGGTCCTAAGTTGATAGTATTTTCATTCAAGTTAAAATCGCAGCCAAGTTGTGTGATGGCAACTCTCTGTCGATGTTAAAACTTGATTATATTTAAATAATCTCTCGAAGACCCGTCACGATTTTGTCTTTATATCAGTTTAAATACTTCCTGAAATTTAAATGGTTTCAACTTTGCCATAATGGTTTTGTTATTTCAGTGTTTTTATTTTAAAACCATGATTATTTTTACCTCGATTTTCACGATTCGATCATTTCCAGATTTTGAATCCATGACATTTTCCAGCCTGTGGGACTAAGTAGCCATCACAGTATACTATATCCAACTGATCCATTTTATTAATTAAGTTGAAAAACGACTGACATAAACTATTCCAGAAAGGAAACCGAATGGAATAATGGCGACCCATTCCTTCGACCACATCGATAGGGGTTGTGACGTGAGATTTGTTTAAGGATATGGATTCCCTTCGGCCACAAAGTACCGACAAAGGAGGAAGCATCAGGGTTGATGGACATGTTGTCAACATTATAATGGCTCTATTTTTCCTCTAATGTTGCGGGGTTGATTTTGAGGCGTGTGGGGGAGGGGGACGTCCAAAATGCAATTCAGCATTTCATATAAATGTTGGCAACTTATCACACACGTTTCAAACATGTTGAATACAAGTTGACAACTTGTCCTTATTCCACACGTCATAAACATTTTGACAATACGAGTCAGTGACGTTTATTGTTTCACTTATGTTCACCAGACAACTGTAAACTATAAATAACTGAACCCTGTTTTTATTGCAGACATACCAGAACATGTTTAATAAAAGTACAACTTGTTTTCAATGCACATGTTGACTACAATCAGTGACTTGTTCTTTATTTTACATGTCACAAACATGTTAAATAAAAATTGATTACTTGTTTGTATCATACACGTCACAAACAATGTTTACTACAAGCCGACAACATGTTGAATGTCTAAACCGTTGCTTCATACGATTATCCAGCATTTGCCGAAGATTAATTCTCTACTTACAGTTGCTTACTGACTTGTTTTCAACCTGCTTATTATTGCAAGCAGAATGTGACGTCAGTAAGGTCACCCGTCCTAGCACTGATCTTGCCATTGTCACCTAGAGAATAGAGCTGTTGGTCTGAAGCAAATGCTAATGAGAGGTCTGAATGTTGAGTGACTCTGCCTCTGCAATTGAAAGTCTCAGTTCTTGACTTGATTGGTGTGAGTGGACCTCTTCTCTTCTCTGGTCTCTTCTGGTGAATCAGGAGGAAGTTGACAGAAAATGTATTGCAGATAAATATATCCATGTTGGTTACATTTTATGCTTACCACCCTCTCTCTCTCTCTCTCTCTCTCTCTCTCTCTCTCTCTTCCCTTTTGTAGGGATCCATCTCTGAATCTCCTCGTTAGTAAGTTAAATGGGGACTGCTTTATCACTTCTAGCAGTTTCATCGTCAGAGCTGAAATTTTACGTTACCTCTTGTAAACAGTTCGATATATAATCTTGAATGAATTGAGCAGCCATAGAGAAAGAGGTTCATAATGTAAAGAGAATTAAATAATTCAAGTTGAATCTCCTGAGTCCAATTGTGGGACGCATTGTGACCCATTACCGCCCTCAAGGGACAGGCAAGTCTGTTGCGAGTTGAGGAAAGTCTGGACCGAACTTTAATGGAATTGACGCATTTCTCTTTTAATTTGGGTCTGTTACTGGCATCACTATTAAGAGCATTGTGTTCTATAGAGACGGATAGCAGAATTACATCAAATGTCACGGTTTATTCATGTCAACTTTCTAATACTTAAACGTTTCCCGTTTGGTTATTCTATGATGACCAACGTCATCACCATTCCGTAGGGGGGTAGTGCCATCAGTGCACCTCACGCGGTGCACTGTAGGCATTACTTAAGAAGATACTTTTAAGCGTCCCTTTTGCCCCTAGCTGCAAACCTTTCCATTCATTTTACAGTACCTCCGTTCACATTCCATTTTCTTCATCTGACCTTTCCTCACCCTCTCCGGGACGATTGTTGCATAGTGCAACTGCTAAAGATTTTCCTCTTGTTACGCCTTTCAGACCTCTCTACTCTCAATTTCCCTTTAAATTTTCCATTCCAAAGTCTTCACCCGTCTATTTTCTCTCTATCGTTATGGAATGATGTGTTTTCTCTTGTGTATCTAAAGACATAAAGGAAATACAGATATATTTGCGTATGCGAATACAATATAATAGGCATTATTTTTTTCGTAGTAGCATGGCATAACACTAAAGGAGAGAGCCCCAACAGGCACAAAGGAGTAAAAACAAAGGAATTTACCAAAAAAAGGGAAAAAGGATAACAAAGTCTCTTTTAACAAGTCAAGATGGAGTAGGTCTGTGGTTTGTTTTAAAAGGCAGAGGACTCTTTATGGTAGACGATCACATCGCATCAAAAATGTTTTGTCTTGTAACACCATCATCAGAGCCCTGGATTTTGTTACCCATTCAACAGCATATCTCCCCTAGGGGCAGGACCCTCAGTGCATCTCATTGTGGTGCACCGTAGTCATTATTATATTTTGCAGCGTCCCTTCAGTCCGCATTTTTTTTATCTTTCTACTTTACCTCCGTTAACCCAATAGGGTAATGTGATCAGGGGAAAGAAGTGGTCTGGTGTGGACCTATGGACTCGCCCAACATCAGGGTAAAGAGAGAGAGAGAGAGAGAGAGAGAGAGAGAGAAAGAGAGATCTGCATTGGTTCTAGTATAAGGAAATATCAGAAAACATTTCCGTACAGTAGTTCTCTCTCTCTCTCTGAGAGAGAGAGAGATGGAAGAGAGAGAGAGAGAGAGAGAGAGAGAGAGAGAGAGAGCTATACTCGTACCAAAGGAAATGTTAAGCTGATATTTCCAGACAAAAGAGAGAGTCCTTCCTATCAGCCAACCAATCAAAAACACATTCATGTGACTATCAGGTGCATAATTCACTTTTGGCTTAATTGATTCTTCAGGAAACGGCCTATATAATCGTTTCTCTCTTGAGATCGATCTTGGGTTCCTTGCTTTGAGGGGAGGTTGATAACAAACTGTTAAGCTCCGTATCGAGAGAAGTTAAACATTTTTAATTTTTTTAAAGTAATAATAAACAGATAATAATATTCGTAATATTTAACATATTATCTTTATGATATTTGGTCTGTTTATAAATGTGAAATTTCCATGTTAATTAGTCTTTCTGCTCATTTTAAGGCTAAGGCTTATAACCAGCATTTAGGTAAACAGTTAACTACTGTCGGAGGGCTGACGGAGAATTTGCAAGGTGGGCAGAGTTGCTGCCTCGCCGCCTGGCTACTATTATTATAGTGGTTGTGTCTATTTCGGCCATAGGTCACAAACGCGTCTCCGATGAGCGTTTTGTTTAACTTCTCCAAATGTCAGTGTTTGTTTCAAGAGCATTGAAAGATATAATTGCGTGTGTCATCGAGCGAATGAAAATTCAGCGGATTTTAATTTGGCGTCATCTCCGACGTTCCTCAGTGCCTGGAAGAGGGTATCGACATATAAGCCCAATAGATATCCAGGATATGTAAGTTGGACCAAATTGAAATATGTTATTGAGTATAACACTATTTTAAACGCTAACCTGAGTTTAACGCTATTTTCTCTGCTAAATTTTTAATATTACAACATCGAGTGTCCGTAGGTATACTACTTGAGTGTTTACGTATTGGACCTTAGCCAACGCTTTTACCATTTATTAGCTAAATCAGGGTCTTGTTTTATAGATATTAAATGTTGTAATTCCTTGCCCTGGCGTTGCAACGAAGGCTGTTGGTAGATGTGGCTCTCGATTGCAGAAATCAAAGTTTCCGACATGATTCGGAAGTCACGTAAAGCCGTTGGTCCCGTTGGACCAACGTTGCATGGAACACTGGTTCCATGCAACGTAAAAAACACCATACAAAAAAAAGAAAGAAAAAAAAAAAACAAAAAAAAAAAATCAGTGTTAACCACGATTAGCTGGTATTGTCTCGTGTAAGAATTGATTATAATATCCTATTTGGCTGTTAATCTTGTCCGTTAGGGCAAGTCCGCATTTCGGTTCATGTTTATCGTTACATTTACACAATTTAATTTTGTGATTAAATTGTGAACCCCAATTTTATCACAAAATTATACTATGTAAAGTTAACGGACAACTTACAAAAGTAAACCAACTTTAAAGCAATTTATATCGAGGTCCAAATGACACAAGGACAAGACAAGGAAGTTTTAAAAAACCGTGGAAAAATTCCGTGACCTCAGTCTCCAGGATCCCGTCAGTCTCTGAAGTTTCGCAAAAAAAAAAAAACAAAAAAAAAAAAAAAAAAAAAAATGCAACATTTTCGCCCAATTGATTTCTCCAATATTGACATTCACGTGAAGTACAATATTTCATATGTCCAAAATCGCATTCACCGCTGAAATCATGGAGGGTTATTTATCAAGTCGCATTTCAAAGGGTAACAAGGCAATTATCCCTATGCTTACATAAGTCAATTTTCGCTTCGACCGGTTGCGTGACGTCACAAAATCACAAGCGCAGATGAGTTCCAAAGTCGTCGCTGGAGCGGGACTACCTTCCCATTACTATATCGAACATTGAACCTGCCTAGCCTATAAGTGTTGCCTGTGCATACAATACTTCAGCCTCTCCCTCGTCTAGCACCAGGCTTCATTGCTTGGCGGCAACTGCAGCCAGAGGGTCGAGCCGTCCAGAGTCTTGTGTAAGATACCCAATGATTCAAACTACCGCGGGAACCTCTTCCTTGCAACCTCCACCCTCGGCGCGTCTGGTGTGGCCTCGTCCTTTTAGTCAACCTGTATGCTCCCATATGTTGAACACGGTTTGTCTTCCCCCGGAAGTCTTGAGTCTCATCTCTCTCCACGTGTCTCTTGTGTGGGGTTAACAGAGAGGGTGAGTTTGGAAGAGGAGGCGGTCTTGAACGAACTCCCAAGAATGTTTTAACTAGTCTCAAATGGTTTTTGATGTCGCGAGGAGGGCGGAGGGATAGGTACACTGAGGAACACTTGGTTCAACATAGGCCTACAGGAAATGGGAAAAAGAGAATGAATGATGGAGGAAATGGACAGTGGGGAAGTAGTGAGTAGAAAGTTGAATAATGGAGAAAGGAAATTAAAAGATATTGGATTTTTGAGTCTATGATTTCCAATAACATCGTTTTTCCACTGTATCGGTATTATACCAAAATATTTCGTTGACAAGTTCACTGATATCGCTTAAGGAAAGTGAATATTCAAAAGAAAATTCCTGAGTGAATGAATATTTATTGAATATTCACTCCATATGGAAATCCTGCTCTGTTCGGACTTTGCCTACTATTTTTTGTCAATTAATTTCCATTTAGACTCCATAGAAATATTTCAGTTAAAGTTACTGGATAAAATTCGGCCATATTCTGTTGCCTGTTATGTAGATCCACCAACATAAAACTAATTCCGTGTTTAGGCAGCGGTTTTATTTCAATTTTATTTTAATGATTTTCCTATATAAAGATGTTTTTAACTAATGGAAGTGTCCGTTTATCTCTTTTACATATAAAAGTGGCTAGATTTCAGTAGCCATTATTTTGTATAAAATATTTTTTCTTCGGTAATTTTATAAATTCATATTTTATTAGTATCTGGTGGACACCTTTGTTATGGGTGTAGGTAAATGAAGTAAAACTTCAAGTGCCCTCATCGAGGTAAAGTGAGAAATATATATGTAAGAAGTCTACGATAACCTCAAAGAGTATTTTTCCATATGGATTTTGCTGGGTTCCAGTATAGAAAGTAAATCAGGAATGCAATGTAGCAATCGTGGAAACCGGTAAAAATCTCAGAGGTATTTTCTAGAATAATCGTGCTAGGCTGCAGTCAGATAAATATGCAATATAAGTACCTCATCGAGGTAAGGTATACATGAAGCCCTCGAGGTGACCTCAGAGAGGTATTTTCGATATAGGTTATGCTTGGTTTCGGTCATACAGTAATAATGACCTCATCGAGGTAAAATGAAATATATTTTAAGTATCCGAGGTAACGTCAGGGAAGTATTAGTATGAATTGTGCTGCGTTGCAGTCACACGAAGTAATTTAATATAAGTAACCTCATCGAGGAAAAGTACAGAATGTATGTAAGCTCTCGAGGTAACCTCAGAGGTATTTGACCTCATCGAGGTAAAATCAGGAATAGATACATGAAAGCACTCGAGGAAACCTCTGAGAGGTAATTTCAGAACGGATTCTACCACTATTGTGCCACGTCTGTCAAGGTCACTGAAATCATAGATGTCAGAACAGTTTATTCGAATCATCAAAATCTTTGCTATCTAAGACTAAGCGAGTCTTGTGCTTGCACGGGCTCTTGCTTCCAAAGGAAGCCCGTGAATGTAATTTAGGGACTGTGATTTAGCTGAAAGGAGTGGCATTGCTGGAAACAAGTGCACCATTGAGTGAGTTAGAATTTGTAACCCTTTTATGCTTCGAATGAGATTGTATGTGCTTGCACGGGCTCTTGCTTTCTAAACATACCTTTGACTCTAATTAGCTATTCCTTTTCCATTCTCTCAGGACTAATATTTACATACTTTATAAAAGTTTTTGATTTTTTTTTTTTTTTGAAAATTTTTTATAGTACGGAAAAACTTTGGGGAGAATTGATAGAAAATATCAAGATTTAAATAGATAACTTGCAGATAGGCGTATTTTGGAAGGTTTCAAGTAGTATTAAGTTTCCAATTAATTTATTTTATCACCCTGAGAACTTTAAAATTTAAAAATTCTCAGTGAATATATTTATTTGATTATTCATTTATTTTTATAAGGAAGTTAACAAGTAGTAAAGATAAATCGTGCTCCTATATTATGCTAAAGTGATAGAAAGTCAGTTTTCATAATATTCATTTCCATTAATATTCCAGGTTACGTCGTCTTCTGGCTGTTCTTCAGCTGTCAAAAGGTAAAAGTTACAAGTTTATGATATTATTCTCTTGAGCTTGTGTTGAATTTGACATCTGTGTGTGCACATACATGTTGTATAAATGTATGTGTAATCTGTACTCTTTATCTCTCTATGATAAATGTATGTGTTATCTATACTCTCTCTCTCTCTCTCTCTCTCTCTCTCTCTCTCTCTCTCTCTCCTGATAGGATGTTGGGAATAATTTAAACTGGGAAGTATTGGGTAAACTCGTGATGTGAATTACCGTAACGGTATTTCGTCATTTAATATTATACCCATGATATCCAATTCCTATCTCTATTTTTTCTACACACACACACACACACACACACACACACACACATATATATATATATATATATATATATATATATATATATATATATATATATATATATATATATATATATAAAGACTGTTTTTCCACCGCAAAAGATTGGTGTTCGTGTTACTGAAGCTTATTGTGACAAAGATTGTTACTTTGGAGACGAACTTTTTCCATAAAAAAAAACAAAAGGCAATCGCTGTTGAAGGGATATATTGCAGCCGTGAATATTCGTCTTTGTGAAAGGGCGAAAAAATTAGGCGCCTGTTGTTTTCAACGCCTGAAGTTAGACCTATTCAGGTGAGGTTGTTCCCTGAACAAAGTGCAATTTTGCACCAGCGTTTACAGTTTCAAAATTATGAACTGGAAACTTCATTGAGTGCGCAACGTCTAAACTAGGCATATCCAGATATGTTTGTCCCTTGAACAAACTGATTTTTGTACCAGAGTTGAGTGGTAGGCCTATTGCTCTCAAGATTCGTATAAATGAACAATTTTAGAATGAGGAAGCTTTTGAACTGGAAAAAATTCGTTTAGGGGACCGTTACATGACGTCATACGAGAGGAATGATGTAGGTCTTTATCGTCAGTTTGGGACAGAATGGGGTGGGGGTGGGGCGACTAAAAATCAGCCTACCAACCAACCCAGGGCTATGCCTGTGTTCTGTTCACGAGATCGCTTGGAAAGATGCGCAGTTGAATAGGCTAATTCGCCAAATACATTATTATTTTTATAATAAGGCCAATCATATTTTTCTGATCTAGGCCTATATGTCAGGGCACTTGGCGTTACTTTTGCTTATCTGTCTAGTCAGTACGGTGAGAGAAATAGAAGGAAATGAGGAAAATAAAAACGAGTTGTAGATGGAGATGAAAATAAAACTTTTTTTATTATTAAAAAAGTCTCAAAAGTTCAGCCTAAAGGAATTCACTTTCAGTTGGTTTAGTTTCGTTTTACGTCGTCGTTTTCGGTCGGAGCAACGATGCTCTTTTGCTGAAGAGGAGGTCTTTTAACGGTTATTTTTATTTTATTTTATTTTAATTTCGTGCAGCTTCTGTCGTGTGACCCTGGCGATTGTAACGCCATTCTGTTCAGATTCATATTCAGCTGATCGATCTGATTGTCTTCTGTGGCTCTAGACAATAAATAACAATTGCCTCTTTATTTAATGTCGTTACATTTGCGAAGATGTTACTTAAGTGAATGTGGTCTATGGTGTATGATAAAGTTCTTTTGGACAGAGAGAGAGAGAGAGAGAGAGAGAGAGAGAAAAGGGGTGGGGGGGGGTGGGGGGGGGGGTTCATGCAGCACAAATAAGGGTTTTTTATATTAGCAAATAACAAGTGGGAATAATTTGATAGAATGATTTGTACCCCATATTTCTGATGAACATTCGGTTGGCGTTCCATCAGTGCCATCGAGGAGAGAGAGAGAGAGAGAGAGAGAGTATTCACTGATCTTTCATTTGCATTTGACAAAGGGGTTAATTACCTGGAACATTAGTGCTTTGAAATGATAGTATATACAGAGGTAATATCCACTGATTGTAATTTTGAAGGTCAATATGCTGCTCATTTTCGGTTATTATTCGGTTACCCTGTTGTTTCCAGTGAGAATACCATAGGATATTCAATATCCTATAGAAGGACTCTTAAAGTGATTTTTCTAAGAGGAGCTGAGTTAGAAATCGTTTTATTTCTGTTAATGATAAATGCATGAAAACAGTAATTATAATGTTTATAGGTATAACTTGTATTTTGTATCGCAAATAAATGGTTATTTATTTTGTACTCTAGTTGGCATTTTTCTTGTTTCAGGTATGTGGTCATTTGAAGTGTTTTCTGACTGCAAGCAAGGAGAGGTATAGTTGACCAGGGTTGCATAATTATTATTTAGCATTTTTATTTAGGTATTTTTTGTATTTTTATTTGATATTTCATTTTTAATTTTGTAGTCGATTATATATTTAGTTTATGTAAGCACTTATTCATTTATTAAATTCTACATCTGTTCCGAAATTATAGACATGTACTGGGAATATTTAATTTTGTTTGTTTTCCATTTGTTATGTATTTTATTATAAGACATTATCAATTTATTCATCCATTTACTTATTTATTTCTTAATTAAACTCTACATCTGTTTCTAAATTATAATAAACGTTTACTGGGAATTTTGAGAGTGACGTCCCAATGTATCTTTTGAGAAATGCAGGAGACAGACTGTGGTCTGCTGGGCTGTCTTGATGATGGCTCCAGAAACCATGCAAATGGAGACGACTTTAAAAAGGAATCAATAAATAATGTCTTCGTCGGGAAAGTAACTAAAAAGAGAGCTGGACATTTTAATATTTCAGTCAAAGATGATGATGAAATAAAATAGATTTTACAGAATTAGAATTATTATTAAAAGAAATTTTTTCATAAGGCTTTTTGATGAGAGAAGCTTAAAATTCTTTGGTACACACACACACACATACACATATATATACGCATAGGTTTGCGAACATATCTGTACATATCATATACATATAAATACATAAAATACATACACACAAATATATATTTTGTATATATGATAAAAGTCCATAAAACACTAATTATAGGTTGCAACAAAACATTTCAGATGTTTTCGTCTGGGTCCCTTTTCACTGGAAAAGTATTTTACCAGTGAACAGGGACACAAGCAAGCGTCTGAAATGTTTGTTGCAACGTTTAATCAGTGTTTTATGAGCCTTTTATCTTCATGTTGTACTACTGCATTAGAGTAATCTATATATATATATATATATATATATATATATATATATATATATATATATATATATATATATATATATACACTATATATATATTGTTACGTTTATAGGGCCTTGAGAAGAGCTAGATATGTAAACGGAAGTAATTTAGGGATTTCAGAGGGAATTGCTTTAACTTACCGTAAGCTGAAAGTTATTATTAAGTTCTTTAGAGGGAAGGTCGCCAGAAAACTCAGCTCGTTACTTAACAACTATTTATTTACTGGAAAATGGCCCGTGCTGGGCTGGAGAAAAGGTAAATGATGGCTCCGTTGAGCCGTTATAGCTGGTTTTCATACACTTGGGTAATGCACACTTGCGGGCAGA
>NC_087206.1:102337071-102345369 GCF_015104395.2 Macrobrachium nipponense | reverse complement strand
CATTAAGGTCCGTGTACAAGGGTCAGTGATCCTTCGGAACCAATCAAGCCGAAACCGCCTCGAAGTGCCGCAATAACAGCACCTACTAAGTGCTTTTGCCCAAGGAACGCCTCCTCATAAGTCCGCCGTGCACCTGTATTGGACCTACAGGTAGCCATCCAATCCAACGTCTCCCAAGTTGGGAACGCCCGTAAGTGTGACGTACACAGGCACACTTCATTCGATTTTTTTCACCTCAGCAGAAGGTGCCATTCACAAAGTGCCACCGAGCACCCAGTCTTTTCACTTTTCATTACCACATTGCAGACCCATTTCCAAGTGAGTGCCACTTTCCACAGTAGCACTCCTATTCCATTCAGTACCCTTCCTGGCCATTATTATCATTTTCTTCCGAGCCTCTACTGTAGCTAAGGGAAATGTCTTCCCTGCTTCCGCGACTTCTTTGCCAGAGAGCTAGAGAAGCTCGGAGCCCTCATAACTCTGGGCAGGGAGGCTGGTTACACTGGACCAGCACTTGACCAGTGGATAAAGACGCAGCAGGCTGCTGCGCACCAGCAGGGAAAGGAAGAAAGCGAAGCAGAGGAGGAAAGCCGCAGAAGCAGAGAAAGAAAGAAAGAAGAAGAGAGAAAGCATGAGCTAGCTCTCCTAGATGACGCAATCTCTCTGCTAGTTTCCAAGCCCAGACCATGAGCTGGACTCCCGGTAAGAGGGTGGTGTGCGGAGGTTTCTGCACCACTTGTTGTGTGCGTGGGCATGCTGTGGATTCCGCCAGTGCCCAACCAAGTCGTCCTCTACCTTGGGAGGAGAGCTTCCAGGGTGAACTTCTCCAAGGCTACCATGTAGCCCTGCCTGATGAAACTGTCCCTCCTACGCCCTATCAGTGGGGTACAAGTCATGGCCGACACCGAAGCCCAGGTCTCCCTTATTTCCAGAAAGGCATTGCTAGGGGTGCCAATCCGGACGGACGAAGAAATTCAGTTCGAATGGATTGACGGTACCTCTATTCTGTTCCTTCAGTCCTTCTGAATGTAAAAATGCCCTTTCTGGACCAGGTGACCAAGGAAACCACATTGTGCCGCCTGGGCGTAGTGGACCAATTTCATGATGTTTATCAGGTGATATTGGGCCGATTTACTAAAGCCGTATCTCCCCTGGACGCAGCTCCCACTACCAGATGCACCGGACACCTGCAGCATGCCAGATAACCACACCTCAATTTTAGGTTCAGAGGCTAGTGCCTCCGATGTCCCCGACATCCTGTCTATTTGCGAACCTGGCCCTGACCCAGTGTCAGAGCCCGAAGTTTCTTCCGCACCATCTCAGCCTCTTACCATTTTACCGCCTACCTCCTCCACTTTGGAAGAGGTAAGCCCACCAGTTAACCCCGGACTTGCTTCCGAGGATGATTCAACGGAGGTTTCCTTAACTCACGTCACATCACTGCCAGAAAGGACTCTTCACCTGTGCAGAGCACACTGCCAGCCTTGGGTGACTCCGCAGATTCGCAACCTGTGGGGCCATCTCGGCCTTATCATCCAGTGCCACGGAAGAGGTTCTGGAACAAGTTCTGCCGAGACTGTGGCCGCAAGGGGTCACATGTCTGCAAATTACGGAGGGTGCGCGAACCACAATATTCCGGCCATCGCAATGGCCGTCACCAATCTTCTTCTCTAGGACCCCAGCTAAGGGCCCTATAACCGTCGCACCCCTCCAAAGCCATTATCAGCCAAGCCACGTCAGAGCCTACGACGACTCTGGCGCTCAAATCTCCCTGATACGGGAAGGACCGAATCCCCCGAGGGGCTTAACATTGATAGACGTCGATTGATCACCATTGAAGGTATCAATCACATTAAAACTGATCCTTCCGACTGTCCAATTGAGGGTCACCAGACCTAGTTTCTCCAAGGTATGTACTCTTGCAGTTGCAAGCTACATTCCAGGAGGTTACGACCTCCTCCTAGGGCAAGACATGAAGTCTCCCTCGCATTCCAAAAAGCCTAGGGGTCCTAACCCCACGTCCAATCACTCTAAAGCAAGGAGTAATCGAAATTTTACTTCCTCCAGGAAGTACAACCACCAACAGTCTCCCTCGTTACAGGAAGGGAGATTGATCATTCACAGTTCCGTTGCAAAACCTGCAACGTAATAGGGCACTCTACTAATTGGCCTAGGTGCCCTAGCCGACTACTCAGCAGCGGACACTGTCCATGTTCCACAAGGCCTAGCCTTCAACCAGAGACGGGAGCCTCTGTCTCCCATTTCCAAGGGCACGCTGAGAGGTATTGCACCTCCGGTACCCGCCACAGGTCCAGTCGACCTCAACTCTCTGCCAGTGCCACTTGGCAGCACTGAGCAGTACCAAGCTCCGTCCAGCCTGGACGTAGAGCCACCACCGAACTTGACCTCTGCGCCTGGCCCCGAGCTAGCGCCGGCGCCTAACCTTATCAAGGATCCTCCTACAGGAGATCCTCCAACAGCATGGAGCTTCCACAGCCCATGGCCAATCACTAGTTTCCTTCTTCTTCATCCTTACCTCTGTCGCCCGAGGATGAACCTCCGGCAGACCTTACCTTTGTACCTCCTCTGGGAAACCAGGAACTGCCAACCAGGAGTCAGCCTGGAGTTTTCCCCTTACGACGGCTGTCACAGCAGCCGAAGTGAGGGCCTCCCCTGCAGTAGGTTCCACCTCTACGACGGTTGCTGCAGATACCGAAGTGGGGTGTTCTCCTGCAATCCCTCAGGCTACCACTGCCTCTGCTCCTGCCGGCGTTTCTGGCCTTTCCCCAGAGTCGGTGCCTCCGTCTACTCCAAGGACTGGTATAGCCAGGTCCTGGAGGAATAAGAAGAAGAAGAAGAAGGGACGTCATTAACAAACTAACACAAAAGAGCCACATGCTCTCCTTGACACCTGTGCCCGAGGTACAGTGTCGCATTCATTTGCAGAATGATCCTGGCACCTACCCAGAGAAGGTACCAGCCTGATTCTCTGCCAGTAGCACTACCTCTAACCCCTAGCCATTGTAATACTAACCCTCACTTAAATATGATTACCTCATTGCATTTCCCTCCTGGTAAATTAACCACTCATCATCCCCAAGCATCATTACCTCTTATCATGTATTTTTACAATTCCGTCGCTGAACTACTGCTGTGCGTACCACACTCTGGAATGATTGCGTCTTCATTTAAATGTATTGAGTAGGTTAGCTAATGATTTAGTACCAGGGCATTAGGTTAGTAGCAAGTAGAATTTTCAAGTAACCTTATCTAGGGTAGAGTAGACTGTCGTCACAAGACAACCCGTAGTTATTAATTAAGGCTAGACTACAATCACTAAATCAAGTTAGTACACTTAGCATCGTTGCCTATAAGTTAGGTAGGCCACTGTAGTTAGCCGTATCGCTGCTCAAAAAACTTCAAGTTAAGAGTAGGAGAACTGGGTTGTCGAGGCGATCAACTATTTAAGCCAAGACCTTCACGCCCGAAAGGGAGTGAATGCCTTCTTAACAGGGGAGCTGCTACGTTTATAGAAACGCCTTCGCCTTCCCAGCAGAGTTTTAGTTTTGTTTTAATTATAAAAGTAGCAGCCATGCCGTCTCTTGAAGCTACTGTTGTTGGGAGAAGTGGGGATGTCGTAGGAATGATATTTCCAAGGTCTGACGGAAGCTTAGGGTAAGAGAGGCAGGTCACAAGAGTAGCTAGGCTCGAGATGGATTTTAGGGGTTACTTTACAATAAGACCTATTTTCCTTCCCAATTTGCTGGCGTTGTGTTTACCACCTTTCAGGCAATGCTCGAGGCGGTTGTGGAAGCCCCGTGATTCGAAAGCAAGGAGTATCGCTCTCAGTCGGGCCGCGAGACGTAGGTCTCGGACAGAGGTCAAATTGCCAGCCTCCCAAATTAGGCCTACCCACGACGCCACTGGTGGAACCCGGATCCCAGACCTGAACAGAGGTCGGACCGCATTCTCCTACAAGGATACACAGCATATTGCATAAAGGTACGTCTGAAAGTGTAAATTTCAACCCAGCACCTTTTACTACCATACGACTCTTGCTTAAATTCATTTCCAATTCTTATTTTACCCCTTGCTACATCAGAAGCCCTTTGTCCTCATCGGGCCACGTGCTCTCCTTTGTGACTTGTTCAAGACCTGTTTTTCGTCAATACCTCATGAACCATTCGAGTTTACCTTCCCCAATTTTAGAGAATTAATTGATCAAAGCAAGAAGTCATTTTTTCCTTTCATGTCGTTAATCTGGGATTCTTTCCAGATTCCCTGAATCACGTGCCGTCTCTCTGTCCGCAAGTGTGCATTAACCCACGTGAATGAAAATCAGCTTGAATTGAATGAGACTATAAGCCCCAACGTGGGGGCCAATATCGTTTAACTTTTCTCCAGGCCAGCACGGGCCTCTTTGTAAATAAATAGTTTTAAAGTAACGAGCTGAGTTTTCTGGCGACCTTCCTCTAGAGAAAGAAATCAATAATAATCAGTTTACGGTAAGTTCAAGCAATTCCTCTTGAAATCCCTAAATTGCTTCCGTTTACGTATCTAGTCTCTCACAGGGCCCTATATACGTAATAAGATATATATGTGTGTATATATATAAATATATATATATATATATATATATATATATATATATATATATATATATATATATATATATGCATATATATGTATGTATATATGATAGTATATATATATATATATATATATATATATATATATATATATATATATATATATATATATATATACTATATATATATATATATATATATATATATATATGGATAATAGATAGTTATTGAAGTCACGTTGCACTTGACGATTGGAATAAGCAGTATGTACAAATCTTTTCATGAAAGTTTTCGTATCTCGTACAACCCTACGCTGCGTCTCATCAGAAGAGGAACTTATTTATTCTCTGAGATTTCTTAAAGTATTTCAGAAGTTTATTCAAAAAAAAACTCAATTGAGGTCGTATATAAACTCCTATGAATTTGTAAATGTTATTGTACTCGACTAAGTGTTTTCAGAGACCACTTCATTGACTGACGTGGAATACGAAATAATGAGAAATTAGACGCACCTGGTTGAAGTTCAGGCAGTTGCTGTCTCGAGCTGAATGGGTAGAAAGAACAAAGGTGTAAATGTATACAACAAAATAACATAATTATGTTCTTATTATTTGTTGTTCGTGAAAGTGAAAAAAAAAAAGGGGAGGGGGGCGCGCGCTCGGGCGACGATATTCGACAAATCTATAAAAAGGCTAATGGCTATCGTTTATAAAGAATTTAGATATAATAAGGAGAGGGTCCAAGGCGAGAGAGAGAGAGAGAGAGATAGAGGAGAGAGAGAGCCAATGCGCACATTATTATTTGATTGTGTTTAACGTCATGTTTGAATTAATAACACCCCCTGTTCATTCAAACTACTCTATTAATTCAGGCAGTTACCGAGTGTGATAGTTGAACAGTTATTCAATTACTTTTGTGAACTTGATATCATTTTTGGCTGTTTAATTATATTTAAATATATGTTAATGGTATGAAATGCAATCATTAAAAGTTTTTTAATTATCAGGAAATTGAGTCAGTATTATGTGTAAAATACAAGTCACGGAGGTTCAAGCTTTGACTTATTTATTTATTTATTTATTTATTTATTTTGCAGTGAATCAGCGAGAGTCACTCTGTTCAGAGCCTCACCAAGGCTTTATAAACTTGTGAATGAGAAGAGACAGGAAGTATCTTGGATCCTCAGAAGAATCTCACTCAAAGAAAACATAGGGTGTGGAAAGTAAGAGATGTCAAGGGACCCCAGTTGACTACCATATCTATTTCTCAAGCTTTGCTTTTTTTATTATTACTATTTTCCTTCTTTTCGTAACTTTCAACAACAATTGAGTTGAAAGTCTCAGTTAAGAAAAGTTGAAATTTCTTATCAGACAAGACCGATGATGCTTCCCAAGATATTTCTGGATTCAGTCATTTTTTGCAACAATTTATTTCGAGTTTTGATTTCTACTCAGTTTTTCTTTTAACGAGGAGAAACATTAAAGCTGAATTTCTTTTGCTGTAGGCTAATCAAGACAAGAATGAAAGATACTGGATTGAGGAAGTAGCGCTTCATTTCCCTCATTTCCTGAAGCTCTATGTTTTCAGGTTAGCCAAAGAGGGTTTAGGTTTCGTAAAACAACAACAAAAACAACAATAATAATAATAGTGGTAATAATAATAATAATAAATAAATCAACGCCGGAAAATATGATAAAAGCCATAAACACATAGGCAGTGCAGTAATCAGATACAGCGCAGGAATAGTGAGGGAAATGGACGAAGGCAGAACTCCACACCATAGATCAGAAAACCAGGAAACATATGACAATTACACAAAGTACTACACCCAAGAGCAAATACGGACAGACTATTACATAACACGAAAGGAAGGAGGGAGAGGACTACTAAGTATAGAGGACTGCGTCAACATCGAGAGCAGAGCCACTGGGGAAATATCTGAAACCAGTGTAGACGAGTGGCTAAAGAGTGCATGGGAAGAAGGACTAATAAAAGTAGACGAAAACCCAGAAATATACAGACAGAACAGAGGACTGCACAACAAACCAATGCACGGACAAAGACATGAGAGAGACTAAAGAACTAGCCAGCGATGACACATGGCAATGGCTACAGAGGGGAGAGCTAAAGAAGGAAACTGAAGGAATGATAACAGCGCACAAGATCAGGCCCTAAGAACCAGATATGTTCAAAAAACGATAGATGGAAATAACATCTCTCCCATATGTAGAAGTGCAATACGAAAAATGAAACCATGAACCACATAGCAAGCGAATGCCCGGCACTTGCACAGAACCAGTACAAAAAGAGGCATGATTCAGTTGGCAAAAGCCCTCCACTGGAGCCTGTGCAAGAAACATCAGCTACCTTGCAGTAATAAGTGTACGAGCACCAACCTGAAGGAGTGATAGAAAACGATCAGGCAAAGCTCCCCTGGGACTATGGTATCAGAACGGATAGGGAGATACGTGCAAATAGAAAACAGAAGTGACGTTGATTGACAGAGTCAAGAAGAAAGTATCACTCATTGATGTCGCAATACCATGGGACACCAGAGTTGAAGAGAGGGAAAAAATGGATAAGTATCTAGATCTGAAAAATAGAAATAAGAAGGATATGGGATATGCCAGTGGAAATCGTACCCATAATCATAGGAGCACTAGGCACGATCCCAAGATCCCTGAAAAGGAATCTAGAAAAACTAGAGGCTGAAGTAGCTCCAGGACTCATGCAGAAGAGTGTGATCCTAGAAAACGGCGCACATAGTAAAAGAAGAGTGATGGACCCCTAAGGAGGCAGGATGCAACCGGAACCACACACTATAAGTACCACCCAGTCGAATTGGAGGACTGTGATAGAGCAAAAAAAAAAAAATATAATAATAATAATAAAGTAAAGATAATAATAATATAATAATAATAATAATAATAATAATAATAGTAATAATGAAATGCAAGTCAGTGGTACCTGTGGGCTTCATCCATATGAATTGGTTTCGCCTTCTGAGTATATTAATAATAATAATAATAATAATAATAATAATAATAATAATAATAATAATAATCAAACAGGGATTTGGTTCTGAACTGGTTCCCAAGTGACCGGATCCATGCTTCACCGCTATGGAAGACAATGTTTTCATCTAATTGAAAAGTCTGCAGAATTGGTCCATTAACTTTAACAGGCAAAAAATTTTAATTTAATAACGCGAATCTTCCGTTCAGAAATAAAGTCCCAAAAGGCTCTGATGTCGGCTAAAGCATTAAATCTGTCTGGATTCGAAATTACAGCTTTTGATTCTGTGTGCTCATTTTCGATCGTTCGTGGCTGACGGTTTGTGAATTTAGAAATATCAAAAGTCGGAACTACAATTGTGGAATCACATTCATTATTTCTATAATGTTCATCGGTTCAAAGCACGCGATAGTTCGATTTAACTACGGAAGAGAGGCAGACAATAACAGACCAAGGCCAATTTGTATTGGCCCTTGAACAAGACATTTACTCGCAAAACATTGTGAACACTTGTCTCGACGTCCCACTCTGCCTCACCTATTATTATTCTTATTATTATTTTATATTATTATTATATTATTATTATTATTATTATCATTATTATTAGTTATTCATTAGGTGATGAAGACCCCTATTCATATGGAACAAGAAGAAGCCCACCGTGGACAGAGCCAGTGACTTGAAACTCAAAAAG
>NC_087206.1:102332071-102334571 GCF_015104395.2 Macrobrachium nipponense | reverse complement strand
CTTGAGGTTTAGAAGACCTCATTTTTATTTAAGTTTTAGAAAACCCAATTTTTATTTGAGGTTAGAAGACCTCATTTTTATTTAAGGTTTATAAGACCCCATTTTATTAAAGGTTTATAAGACCTCATTTTAATTTGAGGTTTAGAAGACCTCATTTTTATTTGAGATTTAGAAGACCTCATTTTTATTTGAGGTTTAGAAGACCTCATTTTTATGTAAGGTTTAGAAGACCTACTCATTTTTATTTAAGGTTTACAAAACCTCATTTTTATTTGAGGTTTAGAAACCTCATTTAGGTTTAGGTTTAGAGACCTCATCTTTATTGAGGTTTAGAAGACCTCGTTTTTATTTGAGGTTTAGAAAACCTCATTTTTTATTTAAGGTTAGAAGACCCACATTTTTTATTTGAGGTTTGAAGACCTCATTTATATTTGAGGTTTAGAAAACCTCATTTTTATTTAAGGTTAGAAAACCTCATTTTATTTGAAGTTTAGAAGACCTCATTTTTATTTAAGGTTTGAAGACCTCATTTTTTTATTTAAGGTTTATAGACCTCATTTTTATTTGAGGTTTTAGAAAAACCCATTTTTATTTAAGGTTTATAAGACCCTCATTTTTATTTGAGTTAGAAGACATCATTTTTATTTTGAGGTTTAGAAGATATCATTTTGATTTGAGGTTTAGAAGACCCCATATTTTATTTTTTAAGGTTTAGAAGACGCCATTTTTATTTAAGGTTTAGAGGACATCATTTTCATGTAAGTTTAGATAAAAGAATTTCAACTTTCAGGTTTAGAGTAAAGCATTTTTATTTGAGGTTCAGAAGACCTCATTTTATTTAGGGTTTAGAAGACGTCATTTGTTAGGGGGTTTAGAAGACATCATATTTATTTGGGGTTTAGAAGACAAAGTTTTTATTTGTTTTTAGGTTTAGAAGGCATCACCAACAGACACACAGCTATTTTGCATATTTCTTTGTACAGCAGTTCATAGGAGCCGTGTATAAATTTCGTGCAAGTGGGTGGTCCCTGTGTTCCTTGATGAGCTCAACACAAGTGTTGGTAGGAGCAAGTGCCTGCTCCATCAGCTCACCCATAAATGTGAGGTGCGGTTCGGGTACAGCAGCAGAGTCTCCAAAAAGTCGACTTCCTGGTGTGAGGATCATTCGACGGTTCGAGACGCAATCATGAAAAGAGCTTTGTTGTTCCTGGTGCTTCTTCTGTTGGGCCTCTTGTTCAGCTTCGTTCGGAGCAACAACGTCGAGAAACCGGTATTATATTAATCTTTCAGTTTACTCTGTCATTCTGAATTTGTGTTAGTTTCGGTTAGTTAGTAAGTTATTGAGTTAGTGGTTCGTGGTGGTAGGTGGTTTCTGTTTCCTAATATTAGCAGTTATGACTTGGACCACCAACGGATGGTGTCTTGTTCGTCGATGTTTCATCATTTGTATTTTAATAGAGATCTTGCATTTAGACAATTGGTGTTTGTCCCCTTTTCTTGCCGTGAACAACCAGATTCGCTGAACAGCAGAACCACCAATTTGCAGTCAAAGTTTTGCCTCCCTCTCTGTCGAACTTCTCCAGAGTTCCGGAAGTCCTTTATTTCTCCTCCTCCCCCTCCTCCTCCTCACGCTGTTTGCGGACAGCCTCCCTTCAGAGGATGTGCAAACTTCCTTCAGACGTTCCAGCAAAGATCCATGCATTTCTACCTCAATACAATGCAGTGTCATTGCATTTTAGTAATTCAATTCTATTCTCATTTATTTGTTTTTCTCATAACTGATCTTCTCTTTCTGTATTTCCCTTTACCTTCTGTTTCCTCTTCGAATGAATACCATAATGTTCTTTGGAAGTTTGAATTTCAAGTGAATGGCACCTGTTGGCTTATTGTACATGAGTAGAGTTCGTCTGAATAATGATAATATGTTTTTATTAGAGAGAATGGCTGCCTCGCCTGCATTAATTTATGGATAGTGTTGGGCTGGAGGGTTTCTGTGTGCATGAGAGAGGCATAGAGTTACAGTTCAGATTTGATCAATATAGGGTCTTGGCCTAAAAAAACAAACTTGGGTAGACCTCTGGGAAGGTGGGCCTTCTCCTGTAATAGAAGTTTGAAAGTTACACATTTGAACAAAATTTTCTGCACAATTGCGTCTGATGAAAATTGAGTTTTCCTTGTACCTCATGCTCTAATTTACTTAGAATGATGGCGGTCCAGTGTCTAGACTTCCATTTTTGGGTCCAAGAAATTCACTCATGTCATTCAAAAATCAGATAAACCAATTCCAAGGGCTCATTTCTGGTATTCAGTCTAGCAGAATCACATATCGATGGTGATTTACACTCTATGCCTAGTGTTCTGTGTTAAATTTCATATTTTTGTGCTGTAAGATTTTAAATAATTTACACTTTAATCAGAAAACAAAGTCCCATTCTGTCACATGGAAATTTCACTGTAATCAAAGATCAGGCATCATAGACGGCAAACACCAATTTACAGA
>NC_087206.1:102299571-102322071 GCF_015104395.2 Macrobrachium nipponense | reverse complement strand
CACTTTTATACTAAGACGTCCTTTGTAAGGCATCATCCCCTCATCCAAAGACAGGTTCTTTCCAGGAATCACGAGATTACTACACCGCTCACGGATATAATCCAACACTGTACGCACTAAAATGAGGCGATCACTGTTATTCCGGGGTATGGCCCTTCGGTTGAAGGCGTTGAAGTACCTGTCCATCGCCAGGAAATTATCACGGGACATAACGCCAGGCACATTCGGCATATATAAAAAATAACTTCTCTTCCAATATTGCCTGACGTCGATAGCAGGTGTCAAACCAAAATAAATGTGGAGCCCCAAAAAATGTGCCATGTCAATGAGGTTGCAACCCCGCCAGGAATACGACAAGGTCGTCTTCAGCTCATATCGGCAGTACCGAGCGTAGTCCACCGTCTCGTGTACCAGGTATTCCAGCAATTCCGCGTCAGGAAAAGCTGGATGAATCCCAAAACAGTCAGGGGTACTGGTACGGTCATCCCAGGGGTTGCCGTGAAGGGGTGCATGTTTAGGAGGGGTGGGGTCCTCCGTCCACCCCTCGTCACTCTCCGACGACCGACCTTCACCTTGGCTGGCGCGACGAGCCGACCTTCTACGTGCCCGTGCGCGCGCACGAGCGCACGGTGCGGGCACGATGCACACTACCCCCCCCCCGTTGGCCATCACCCTCACTTAGGCCCTCACTTTCTGTATCGTCCTCTGCGATAAAACTTGAGCCCGTATCCCCACCCTCCCCCTCCCCCTCCCCCTCCCCTCAGATTCCCCCTCGTATGCACTGAATTCGAGCTCACTTTCGGGATGTGAGCCTCGAACGGACATTGGGGGCAAATATTCATCCTCACTTTCATCGGGACTGATGTCCTCATCACTCGATGACCATCCGCCATCAAAATGAGGACTTGCGACATGTTTTTCCCGATCAAGCTCCGAAAGATATTCGTCTATGTCCCTTGGTTGGAGGCCTCCCAAATGCCTACGAATGCCCCTAAGGACGCCCACATGCTTTCTAGGGGTAACCAAAGGCAAACGATGTGTTCCCGAAACACTTTCAGCCACACGTGGCCGCACAGAACGGCCTTGAGGCGCGGGGTCATGCTGGGTGCTTGGCCCCTCGCCAGCATCCATGTCCAAAACTCGCCTTACACGATCCCTTCCGACGGGTAAAACGCGCCTTTCACGGTTCACACGTCGTTGAGACATATCTACGAATGTCCTGTAGCAATACAAATGCTCAAAGTCTCGCACAAGTCCAGAAAAAACACGCTTTTCACGAAAGATAAAGATCGCTCTCGGATGGTGCGCTACTGATGCTGGCTGGAGCGAGAAGAAGGGATATCGCGCATGCGCACCTGGGTCACGCTTCAAAACAAAACAAGGGGCCTTGATCCGTGGACTCCCAGCATCCCCCAAGGACCGCGTGATTCAAAAGTTTTAGGCTGGTAGGCCTATAAGTATTTTTCCGCGAATTTTAAAAAAAACTTTTGTATGTCGACGTAAAATACGTCCAGTCGGCACCCGACAGACAATTTATCTCGACGTAAAATACGTCCAGTCGGCGTTTAAGGGTTAACTCCACGCCAGAGAGGTCTCGTTGCGGTGGCGAAACTATAAAAACTATAACTGACTGTCGTCTCTCCTTGCTTTTCGCAGCTACACTGAAGCGGGACGAATGCAAAGAGATGCCCGATTGTCTGCCCCAGAACAACCTCAGTGTGCCAAGATAAAGACACAGGCTACGAGTGCGTTTGCAATGCAGGTTCAAGACGACAGTATGCGGAGGTGAGGGCTACTACTCAAGATTCGCACAATCTCAAATTGAGGGAAAAATAACAAAAGATAAGGATTATCATTCAAGAATGAATATGCAGATGACATTCCATTCTTCCTTCCTGTAAAGTTGATGTTCAGTTCTAACTTTGCATAAAGTTTCATAGACCTTGAAATGAACTACTGTACTATTTGTCTTGTTTCAATCTGATAAAATCTCTAAATTGACGTCTAATACCATTGACGTGAGCTCCTCTTTTCGACAGATGTAGATGAATGTCTAAACGATCCGTGTGTAGACCCAAACTCCCACTGCGTCAACAAAGAAGGAAGTTACGAATGCGAATGTGACCAGGGATATGTTAGTGTCGGCGGCATTTGCGGTAAGTTTCGTAAACAAAAAAAAAAAAAACAAAAAAAAAAAAACAAAAAAAAAAAAAAAACACAAAAAAAAAAACTATTGAATAAAATATTATTGAAAAGCAAGGAACAGTTTTATGAGCTCTGTTAATGGCGATGGGGGTTCATCATTCATGAATTAATGTGTATCTGCCATCATTTTCCGTTTTTTTATTTCGGGTAAAGTTGAATTGCAGGTTTTCCTGAACATTGAAACATCCTGTCTTGCTTGTTTAGGTCTGACTATTTCCCTAAATCTGCATCTCATATCACTAACACGATTTTCTCTCTTCAACAGAATTAGATGAATGTCTAAGCGTCCATGTGGAGACCCAAACTCCCACTGCATCAACACATCCGGAGGTTACAACTGTGAATGTAACGAAGGATACCACCAGGTTGAAGGCTGCGGTAATTTTTCATTCGAATTTCAAAAGGCTTTTGGGAATAATGCTATTTTAAACAATATGGTTTGGTACCAAACGGTGCCTCTAACAGACCAGTCACGTATTAAGCAGGGAAGTACTATCCACAAACACACCCGGTCAAAATCAAGACAAAATTCTTGACCCAGTTGCAGGTCTAATAACTTTCATTCTGACTTCTTTTTGCTGAATGATTTATAGATGAGTGAGTGAAGTATTAAATGAAGCAGAGTAATAGATTTAGAGCAGACGACTCTACTCATGTTGTAAAAATTGGTCGCCAATATTTTTCAGATTCCTTATTTAGCTTAGAGTTATAGTATGTTCTGATAATGTATTTCAGATTTCGCATAACCTAATTTAAAAGTTATGATAACGTAGAATGTAAGAAGAAAAAGAATTAGCTTCGACTGTTCAAGCTGGAAGATATCTGTCACCAGTTAGTGCCCCGCGTGGTTCCATTTTATCTTTTTTTTTTTTTTTTTTTTTTTTTTTTTTTTTTTTTTGTAAACATACTATGTTTCGTCTCTTGTTTCACACTTGTATTTGCCGAGTAATCACGTGGAAGGATTGCACCATCTTTCGCAAGCATAAACATTTCACATACGTCGAAGCCTTTCATTTCATATAAATAGTTGAGATGTTTTTGTATTGAAAACTATCTAATATTACTAGTAAATTAACTCTTATATCCCTCGATTGGTCAAAAGAGAATTTGTAGACTCGTAAGTAGCGCAAATCTTGAAATGGAAATTTCAACATGTTCCTATGGTATTGCCTCATCTTTTCGTAAGATCGTTCTGGAACCTTCTTTTAAGCATACGTAATCTTTGGGAGGTGACGTCATTTAGTTTTGCTTTCATTATAAATGATTATTTTTTTTTTTATTAAAATACTTTTTATTTTGTCTTAAATCACGTAATAAAAAATGTTAGTTATGATTGTAATCTCACTTTCTTTCTGCTTATTGTTTTAAAAGAGAATTTTTACAATATTAGTTGAACTTCGTATCCAAACGATTTGAGCCCGTCACTTTTTTGAAGTCTCGCCCATACAAGGGAGAGAGAGAGAGAGAGAGAGAGAGCTCATGACGTACATTGAATTTCTGGCGTACAGAGATATCCTATCTCTCTCTCTCTCTCTCTCTCTCTCTCTCTCTCTCTCTCTCTCTCTCGCCATATTTGATTTTACATTAACTTAAAGATTTTAGACGAGGGTTGTCCATAAAATAAGATTCCCAAAGATTTTTCACAATGAAAAACATGTTTATTGGCATTGAATACTACATTTTTGGAAAGTTTAGACTTCTTCCTATTTTTCGACATAATTGCCGTTGAGATCAATGCATTATTGCATGCGTGTACATCTTCTTTATGCCTGAATAGTAGAACTCTCCTGCCGTGCCGCGAAGGTAGCTTAAAACCTCTTCTTTCAGCTTCTCTCCTGTTCTGAATGCGTTCCACCCAGGCGTTTCTTCAATTCAGGGAAGAGATGACATACCCTAAATGGTCTGCCAAAATTTTGTCAATGCAGGTCTTGCTGTCGTCAGGGATCATCTCGCAGAGCTCCCAAACCATCACCCTTCGATTTTTCAGCATTGTTTCTTCCACTTTCACAATCGTTTCGTCCGAAACCGATGGCCGTCCAGAACGTTGTTCGTAATGGACGTCTGTACGTCCATCTTTGAATTCTCTGCACCATTTGCGCATGTGTTGTACGCTCATGCACTTTTCTCCATAGACTTCATATAGTTGGGAATGAACGTCCACCAGGGCAGTGTTTTTTTTGCACACAAAAAACGAATCACCAGAGCGTAATTCGCACCTCCTGGGGGGAGAAGCGAGTGGAGTTCCATCTCTAAAGTCTGGCAAGCCAAGACTGAATAATGTAGACAGCTCCCGGGGGGGGGGGGGGGACTGGGGAGAGGGGAACCAAGCTACACGCCAGTGTCGCTGGATCCCATGTAACAGCTTTCCTTGTGACTGCAGCTCCTTGGGAACCTTATTTTACGGACCACCCAAGTACATTGTAGTTGGTCACATCATAAATTTCAGATTTGATGTTTCTGAAGAGTCATTTGATATTATTTAGTGCTTAATGTGGAATCTGAACAAATATTGTAAAAGTGTGTAACAGGCGCCTCGTGTGTAATTTTTTATTGGCGATTTCGAAAAAGGCCTTGTAAAATTGGTATAACCAGGTAAGTGTGTTTAGTAAGTTCAGTGCACTAAACTTAAACTTAATTAAGATAGTACTTGAAATACTGAATTTTTTTGTGTGTGATTTATGCTTTATTTTTGCAATTTTGGTATTTTCCACATTTTTCTGTGTTTTCATTTGCATTCACAATTTGATTATCATAATTGTTTTTCATTATTAATTGTTACATATTTAATTGAATTTTAGCACTTGTGAATTAATTTCCATTTACTTAGAATTCTTTTCAAGTTTTGGTGTTGTTTAGCACCAGTGAATCAATTTCCAAATTTTAGTTATTGCCTAGCACTTTTGAATTTCGATTGAATAATTAATTTTCTTGATTTTTGTGGTAAACTAATTTTGAGGTAATTTACTTAATTATTGATTCAAGAATTAATTGAACGTTTTGTTGTTTTCAAGTAACAGTAAATTTCCCTCAGATTGTGAATTTGCCTTATATATTTTTAAGTTTTAATAATAGATTTTTGTATTTAGAAATTTTATGTGTTTTCTTTTTCACTAGCATATTCAATTTTGATTAGAGTGGTAAATGAGCTGTTTTCCCTCAATTTAATTGAATTGATTTAGAACCAGGGAAGTACTTAGATTTAGGAAATCAGGGAAATGCTAAGACTTTTAAAAATTGAGTGATGCCCTTTAATTAGTTTTAACTATATAATGATTTGCCTTACAACCTGTTTATATATAAGATTGCCCTTACACCTGTTTTAATGAACTTGGTGTGATTTTCTGCAATACTGGTAAGTTGTTTAAGGGATCACTGTGGCTTTTAGAGTATTCAGCCGTATTTTACCTGCGATGAAGGTTCAGGTGTCTGGCTGTTGTGAGTTAACAATAATTGGTAAGTGTAGTAACCAGATACTTGGCACTTCGTCGATAAGGGCCAGTGGAGGGCGAAACTGTTGAGCTAAAAGGAATTTCAGCTTTTCTTTTCCCCCGTGGACTACAACCTCATACAGCTATCTTCGTGAAAAAGGAAGACTAAAACCTCATATATATAATATATATGTATGTATATATATATATATATATATATATATATATATATATATCTATATCTATATATATATATATATCACACACACACACCACACACACATATATACTATATATATAATATATATATATATATATAATATATATATATATATATTATATATACATATATATATATATATATGCATTAAGCTACAAATATCCTTTTAATGTCCAATTCGCTCTACATCAGAATTAATATATTTTTTATTTACGTTAACAAGTGGGAATTTTTTTTTTATATTAATTTTGTCTTCTCGTTGATTTGGAAAGAGAACATGTGCTCATCATGACAAGTGAGGCGTCACTTTAAATTCAATGAACTCGTCAGTAATAATGTTGACAGATAATTTCTCTCTTTGCCAGCACCATTAAGGTGAAATTCCAGGGCTGCTCCTCCTCCTCCTCCTCCTCCTCATCGGCGGCGGCTCAGTGGAGGCTGATTGGTGCTGCTGCTGCTGCTGTTGGGGGAATTGAACGCAGTGTCACAACCATCGGACGCATCAACAGAGCAGACATCACTGATGACAGGACCTGAGATAAATGCAAACAAACCTTTATGTTATTACAAAATAAGTTGGTACTAATCAGAGTTTGGCTTCCATTCCTTCATTCTGTTTGTTACACGAATCTCGTGATAAAAAATGATTATAATATATATATTTCGGCAACTGAATTGTCTAGCTTCATCACTTCTTAACACCTGAAAGGCTATTTCTATATTGTGTGTTTTACTTTAAATTTTAGGTTCAATTGCACATTTGTAGATTCCTTTTATAAATATTGTTTTGTAGTCATTATTGTGTTTCTGAATAAAGTCTCCAGCAATGTGCAGTTTCATTTTTATTTTTTCCTGAGCAAAGCAAATCTTAATTTGTGACAATCTTCAACCTCACACCTGGATAAAACATTGAACAAATAAATGTCTGGCATTTAGACTACTCGTAACATACACTACTTTTAGTAGCTCAAATTGATCATGTCGCAAGAACCTTCATGTAATCGTTCAAAAGGGCAAGAATTATTCACGTATGAAATCGGGAAAACAACAACCATTCTCATAAGGTTCGTTCACAGCTGTAGGTGAATTGTCCCCCTTCAAGGTTCAATTTCTTTAAGGCTTCCCACTCCTCATTCTTGTTCCCATAGTATGTTCTTACGAGAAGGTGGAAGGGAAGTCACTTGTTATGAAATCTGTGTAAAAAAAAGTATGTGAAAGGGATATTTAGAATTTAGGCTAAATGTGGATGATTTTCTGGAACCCTGGGCTTCGTTTCTGGCCTCCAGACGTCATACAGTAGGTGGAGCAAGCTGATTGTCCGCAAAACCTGCGATGACGTCAGTGTTTTGCTTCCTGCATGAGGAGGCCGTGGCAGATTAGGAGTAAGTCATGGGGTAGTTTTAACATTCCAGGGGGGTTAACAACACCTGTGCAAGTTGAAGGCGCAATAAGGAATCATTTTCACTGCTTTTCAATCGATGAATTAATTCATTTTAAATCTCTGATAAAAAAATATATATATAGTGTGGTTGAATGAAACAATGCAAGTAGTTCGTACCAAATATTATTATTATTATTATTATTATTATTATTATTCTTATTATTATTATTATTATTTAAGAAGCAGATCCTCTCTCAAGCATACTTTATTAAAAGTAATGGCTACTTCAGCAGCGTTACACTTGTAGAGATTCTTCTCTATTTTGCGAATAGCGGTTTTTTCCGTGCTACTTAAACAGGCTAGTAGAGCGCTTTATAGAGGTCATAATCAAATACAGTGTCAAAATAGGTGGATATATTTGAATTTTACAGATAAACCATAATACCATAGTCCCATCAAAGTCATTAACGATAATCTCTCTCTCTCTCTCTCTCTCTCTCTCGTCTCTTCTCTCTCTCTCTCTCTCTCTCTTAAGCTAGCTTTCGTCTGGAGCTGCCAGACATCCTCGGGCTGGGAAGCTGAAGTGGACTGATCTTGGTGTTGTTGTTGTTGGAGATTAAGCCAGCCTTGTGCTGGCACGGGCACTTGCTCCTAGAGCAGCCGTACTGGATTATCTGTAAAGATACAAAAACAATGCTATGGCGGTTAGTTGTAGAAAGGAGATAGGGTGACAGGAAGGATTGCAACCCTTTGAACCTTACAGTACCCATCAGTAGGAGAGAAAGTTTTTATAGCAGTGAGACCCAGCCTAGATGGAGAGTGCTGAGTAGGAAGAAGGAAGCGAGTTTTAGTTTGAGAAAGAAGGAGTGAAAAAAAAAAGTGGGGGGGGGGAGATACCTATAAACATTTTAGGGACAATATATATAACATTGTGTGTAGCATCTGAAAATATTGCTATATATACAAACAAACATTTAGAAAGTATTATAGTATATATACATGTTCATGCTTACTCACACTTATACATATGCTCCCGCCCAAAGATGTGTATGGCTCCCATGCAAACAGTGAAGTAAAGGGTTTTGTGCATTGTGTAGCTTTCGTTGGTTTTATGTTTGTAAGACAATAGGAGATTCCTCATGTGTCTATGAAGAAATGCCGTGTGATTCGTCTTTTTTATTACCTGGGAGGTGGGTGAGACATTAGGAGATTCCCATGTGCCCTATTGTTATTTTAGGATGTGTCTGGTGATCTGTTGCCGGTGTCAGCTCATTTTCAGTTAGGTTCGACCTGAGAGACTGTGGTCTCTGGGCAGTTCTAGTAGTAGTGTTCGAGGGGCTGGATTGCCTCTCGGTCACAGTACCGATATAACCTGCCCTCATTACCTATCATTTGCCAGGTGCACAGGAATCCTAGCCTTAATCTGTGTGTGATGACAGAGTTTTCTATTGGTTTGTTTTGATGAGTCATGCGGCGTTAGATTTGTGACACCCACATACCACTTGGACGTTCGTGAATCTTTGTAGATAGTGACGTCGTACTTCACTCTCTTCTTTAGAGTTTGGCATAGCTTTTAGCCATATCCTTTAGGTGTTGTGGTGGATGGTTGACCTTTTATGCTTACTGTACTGCAGCTGAGGCACATTTCCCTGGATTCCCACATGGCTGGGTATCCAGTTTATTGTTGCTCTCCGGCCAGCAGCTTGACGTGACTTTTGGCCCTGATTTTATGCTGTTATCATTGTTACATTTTCTTTTTGGATTTTGTCGCTTTGATTGAGAGTATTGCTCCTTTGGAGTCGATATGCACTGTTGTGTGTCCTTCTTTTAAATTGGAATTTTCTAAGGCTTTTAAGATTGCCATTAGTTCCGCTTGTAGTATGGAGGCATTGCTGGATAGCCCCCCAGCTTCCTTTTTTGAAATCTTGGGCAGCCACTGCTGCTGCAGTTGCTGGAGCTTCTGGATCAACTGAGCCATCTGTGTAATATATGTTTTTTTTTTTAACTGCTGTATTCCTGATTGCTTCTTCTGCTGCAGTTTTCATCTGTGCTGCTTTGTTTGCCAGTAGTATTGTGAAGTTATACCGGATTTGGTCTTCGACTCAGGGAGGTGGTTTTTGGTATCCCTCAGGTGGGACATCCTTTGTTATGTGTTTCACTGTGTCCTGCATACCCAGTTCTCTCAGTGTCTGGAGTATACTGCCCGCATAGGTTTTGGGCGGGTCTAGCTCTTCATGCAGGTTTATACACACTTGCATTTTGTTTTTGTGTGGTCCATTTCTGTCGTTTCTGATGGTTTTGCACAGAATGGCAATATTTCTTTGGCCTATCCTGTGCTTGAGAGACTGTAGTTGTGTCTCTGCCCTCAAGAGACAAATTCTTGTCCACATTGGGGCTCCAAGTATAAGTCTCATTGCATTATTTTGGATGACTTCCAGCCTCTGCTGTTGATCCTTTCTGAGACTTGTCAGGACTGGTGCTGCATATTCTACTTGTGCTCTGATGGTTTGTATGTAGAACCTCCTGAGCAGATGGTATGCTGCACCTTCTTCTTGTAGTGATGTGATTCTCTTTAGGGCATTAAGCCCTATTTTTGTTTTGGCCTGGAGGAGCTGTATTTCCTTCTCAGGAGATAGTGAATCTGCAATGCAGACTCCCAGATATGTGTAGCTATCACCAGTCCCCCTATGACGTCTCCTTTCAGTAAAAGGTTGGGTGGATTTCGATCATGTTTTATTGCCATGGCTTTTTGTCTTGTTTCTGTTGATTTTGAGTCCCAGTTGTGTGCACTTGTCCTCAAGTTTTTGCAAGGCTTCTTGCATCTTTTGGAGTTGTCTTTGAGGGCCGGAGCTGACGATGCAAACATCGTCAGTATATATGAAGACCTTTACTCCTTGTGGTAGCTCGAGACAGGCTCCACTTTCCATAAGGACATTGAATAAGAAGGGGTTTAGAATGCCCCCCTGTGGAGTGCCATTTTCAATTTCCCAAGTAGTGTAGTATTCTGACATTCTGCCTTGGAACACTGCTCTTGCTTCTCTGTCTTGCATGTATCCTTTTGCCCATGTAAGCAGGTTGCCTTTGAATCCTCTTTCGACTAGGGTGGAGAGGATGGTTGCTGCATTGGCCAGTTCATATGCTTTTTCTAGATCTAAGAAGACCACTATGATTTTCTGCCATTTATGGCACTTAGCACATCTGTGAAGCACTCAGGGTGGGTGCCTACTCCTTCCCTATAGGCATAGAGCCTATGGTGTAGGGGCCCTGGGCCCTGGTTTCCATAGTAGTCTGTTTAGAACCATTCTTTCTGCAACCTTTTCCAGTGCAGCTAATGAGAGATATCGGTCTGTATGCACCTTCCTCTTTTGGTTTTGGTATTGGTTGTGTGTCTTGCTGTTGCCATTTCTTTGGCCTGGTGTGCTCTGCATATGTCCCGTTTACCAAGAGTAGATATACCTGTTTGGCAGGGTCTCCCATGTGTCTCAGCATGCTGTAGGTGATTGCATCTGCTCCAGGGGCTGCGTCTCTTTTCCCCTTGCACTGTTTAGTTCTTCCATAGTGAAGGGTGTGTCTGTGCCATCAGGTGTGTTGCAGGCAGTATTGATTTCTCTCCACCTTTTTGGGGAAATTTAATTTATTTTTTCCCGTGTTGTTGGGGGAAGGTTGTGGATTTTGTCCTTTCTGCAAAGTTTTCTGGCTATATTGTCAGCTTCTTGTGGGTTGGGATGGATGCTTTGCTCGGTTCTTCCTTTCCCTGCAATTTTTGCAAGGAATCTCCAGATCTGGGTTACTGGAGTTTGTCTGCTGATGTTTGCACACCAATCATACCATACCTGTTGTTTGATTTCTTTTGTCTCTTCTATTACCTCTCTGAGAAGTCTGTGCATCGTCAGATGGTTCCCGTCTGAAGAGTTTCCAGACTCTGTTGACTCTGGCATTGAGTTCTTTGACTCTTTCACAGTAGTACCATGCATCTTTGTGATCGATCTTGGATTGTTTGATCTTTGGCATGGACATGTTTACTGCCTCTCTGAGTTTACTGATAAACTCTTCATAGAAGAGTTCTATGTCGTTTGCTGGGTTTTCAAGATAGTCCCTCGCCCATGACGTCATTTTGGCTTCGAATGTAGCCCAGTTTGCAAACTTGGGGTCCATCTCTCTGGTGGCGGTGGTATGGGGGGCAGCTTTTTGAGCTGTAGGCCAATGTCAATGGCTATGTGGTCGCTTGTGAGAGTCTCGTGCAGCTTCCACGTTGCTTGCTTCTTTAGGGCTGAGTTTGTGAAGGTAAGATCTAGTCTTCCTCCGTTTTAGGTGAGTTGGCTCTCCACTGTTTAGTAGGCACATCTCTCTCTGGGAATTCACATGATAACTGGTGTAGATGTCTCCCAGTTGTGTTTGTTTGTTGTGCAGAGTTCAGACTCGGGTGATGTGCGTTGAAGTCTCCCCCAATTACTGTGTTTTCTTGTGTCACTGCGCTGAAGAGTGCTTCCCCTTCAAATGTGTTGTCCCAAGCCCTGTATATATTGTGTACCGTCAGTGTTGTGTTTGCAAGCGTGAGTTTTACGCTGGGTGATTCTACATCATCTCTGCAAGGGATGTTGTCTTCTTTTCCTGACGGGATTGTATTTTTGACCATGGTGATTAGCCCTCTTTTAGTGTCTGTGTATGGTGTTTTGTATACTTTGTACCCTTTAAATGAGAATTTGGCATTTTCCCCTTACTAGTGTTTCTTGTAACATTATGATGTCATAGTTATTTGTTTGTGTGTGTGCTTGCAGGAATGCGTATTTATTGTTTGCACTTAGTATGTTCCACTGGAGGATTTTTATAGTGTCTGTGTCTCTGCAATCATTTATTCTGATTGTGTTGTTGTGTTTCCTAACTCGTCATTTGCACTTGACTACCAACATTGCGGTTGGCCTGGCACTGGAGATGTACCTGTTACTGTTACTTTGGAATGAAACTGGACACCGAGTTTATTTGTAGTGCTATTTGCACTGTTGTTATTTAGTTGTGTAGACATGGTGATGCAAAAAGTCCTCTGGACGTTTCTTATGCACTTATCAACCACTTCTTTAGCTATTTCCTCTGAGAAGTTTGATCTGTTAATTCTGCAAACTTGAATAGCATTTGCACTAGGAGATTTGTGAGGTCTTGGGTCTTTGCAATATATTTGTTGTCTTTTAGTTCTGGGCGAACTTCAAACCTGTTGATTTGTGGGGTAGGAGGAGGAGGGGAGACTGGGTTATATGGCTTTGGGGAGCCAGGAACAGTGGAGCTTGTTTTGGGATTTGGAGTGAGGAGGATAGGTCGGGTTTCGGGAACAGGAGAAGTTAAGATGTATGTTTGTCGGCGTGGCCGATTCTGAGAAATTTATTTTTCTTCTTGTGTTGGTTATTTGTTTCTTTGGAGTGTGTTGTCTGGGTGTGTGGTTTGGGGTGTTTTGTTTTCTTTTTTTCTGAGATTGAGGCTGGTTTTTGTAGTCTGTTGGTCTAAGCCCTTCAGCTGCAGCAGCATAGGACTGTGTCTTATGCTGGTGGTGTGTCTGTGTGTTTTTGGGAGCTTGTTGAGGCCCCCTAACTGCAGTAGCATAGGACCTTGATCCCTGCTGGGTAGTGGGAGCTGCTGTTGTCTGTTGGGGTCTGGTGTTTTGTGTGTGTGTGTGTGTGTGTGTGTCCAGGGAGGCTCCGAGGTGCAATTCCTTTTAGTGTGTCGATTTTTTGTAGCCTTATCGGCATTTTCTGTTCCACGCATAGTGGTTTCCCTTGCATGCGGGGCATCTGGCATTTGTTTCTTGTCCAGCTTTGAACTTATCTGTCAGAGTTTTGTGGGATGGTCTCCCACTACATACACCACAAATGGCTTTGGCGGTGCAGGCACTGCTATGGTGTCCATACCTCTGAGAGTTAAAACATCTCAGGGTTCTGGTGTGAAGTCCATGGTGGGGAAGGAGCCCCACACATGCCGAGATTCGGTGGATTTTGGTTGGCTGAGTTCCTTTCCACTCAACTAAGACTTTGCGGGTTGGCTGGGGGTTGGGTCCTTTTGTGTTGCATCTTTCTGCTTTGACCACTCTAGGATTTTCCAGAATAACCCTGGGTTTGCAGGGTTTGTCATCAGGATAGAGGTATTTGTTGAAGCTAGTAGGGTTGTTTTTCATATATTCATTTGTATTTTCATTTGAGGGTATAACAAACAGTTCTCCCCTGGTAGTGGTCTTACCTTGAACACCTTTCCTTTCAAGGTCCTTGATAAACTCATAGGCACTGCTTCCTGTTGGAGGAGTTATCAGGTACTTTCCATGTGAGGGTGAAGGTGCTGCTGGTGGTCCTTGCTGCTTCCGTTTGCCTCTGGTGACGACCTGGAAAACCATCATTCATGTCCATGGCAGGGGGGTTTATGTGTCTTCTGGAGTGGCCGTGGTGGTTTCTTCTTCGGAGGAGGTGGAGGAGTCTAATCTTGGTCTAACCACTTCAGGTGCATCTGAAAAGGAGGAGGAAGAACGACTTTGTCCTTTTCCGGTTCTCAGGTGCCTCTGCAGTGGTGGGTGCGGGCTGGGTTACAGGGTCCATGGCTGCATTCATCTATCTGTGAGGGGGGAGAGAGAGAGAGAGAGAGTGTGTGTGTGTGTGTGTGTGTGTGTGTATGTTATGTTTTTTTTTATTTTGTTTTGCCTGAATGGCGTAAACCTGGTTTATGAGAGACACCAGCCTATCGTCCCTGTGCTACTTGCAATAAAGGATTGTGACAGTAGGAAGTTTTTGCCCCTTTGTCCCTGCTTCAATCAGAGTTTTCAGACCCCAACGCTACCAAATTTTAGGCCGGAGAGACTGTTAGTAAAGGAAAGATTATTTGAGAAAACAAAGATGTCATATGAATTTTCTTATAAATATGTGAGATAGCTCTCTCAGAATTATAATTCTCGGTATCATCATCGTCAATCGCCGAAAGTTCCGCCGAAAATCGCTGGAAAAATCGCTGCTATCGTCGACTGGGATGCGCTATCGCTCGCATGCCCGATCGCGTTCGCCATAGAAGGTCTCAGAAGAGATGTTACTGCTACGGAGGCCGAGAAGCGATCTTGGTGTGGTGTCCTTCCTCCTTATATTTGGGGTTGACAGCAGGGGGTCTGCCCCATGCTGATCTCCTATTGGCTGGTGGCGGTGATTCTTTGTTTTCATCGGTAGATTGAGCCAGGTCTCAAGCCACTTTCTCCAAGCCGATGGTTGCGATGCTGCAGATCCTGCAGCCGTCTAGACCTCCTGAGTGGCGCGGTTTACGTTGATGGGCATTAAACTACGCTGTGGGACATCATCACGGCTAATTTGATTTCCATCAGCTGCAGGAGTACCTTGTTCGAGGCGTCTTTCTTCCGTGGAGTTGTCATGATCGGTGGTGTCATTGTTGGTGGCAGGTCTTCTCTTACTCGTAGGGAGGAGTAATTCTCCCTGCATTGTATTCGTTTAGGTTTTATTTGCTGGATGAGAAGCGCCTCCAGCAGGCGCAACCGACTGGCATCAGGGACCTTCCTGATGATCTTCGTGTTCTGTATGATTGATATCCCAGGAGATGGCCTCTTGATCTTTGGTGCGGACGTGATTCTTGATCGCCCCTCTTGGGTGTGGCATGAGAATCTCTTCGACAGGCGCATGGTAGTCATACCTATGTAGGCGCCGCTGCATTTGCGGACTGGGCATGTATACTGGTACACGACTACATGCATCTGCTTCAGGGGGTCTCGTACCTGTGGATACATTTTCGGAAATAATTTTCTTCATAGAGTCCTCTTCTTCACGGTAATGGGAACTCATGATGTCTTTGTAGTACAACTTGATATTATCCTGGGGGCGGGGCTGCGGGGCTCTCACTACTGTAACCATTTTCTCCAGGTTGTGCGGACTTCCTTGCTGATTAATTTATTTGAGTACCTGTTGTTCACAAGTACTTGGGGAGGCGCGGTCGAGTTCCTGGTGAGTATCCTGCCAGGTCGAGCAGTGGAGAGGGCTCTCCTGACAAAGGCCCTGACGGTGGTGCTTTTGAATCTGATGGGGCACTCGCTGTAACCATTTAGGCAAAGTCCTAGATTGGTCTTCTTTGTGTAGACGGAAGTACGGAGACCGTCTTCCGTCTTGCTTATAAGGATGTCAAGGAAGGGGAGCCAATCATCGGAGCTGTGTGCAACTGTGTAATTCAGCACCACTGCACTGCTGAAATACCTGACAGAGGGCTTCTACCACATCCTCGGCATCGACTTGCACAAAGATATCGTCAATATAACGTCCATATCTGCGGGATTGTTGCATCCAGGCGAAGACCCGTTCCTCCACGGTGCCCATATAAAAGTTAGCGAAGAGGACCCACAGTGCGTAGCCCTTCAACCACACGCCGTCCTTCTAGTGGAACATCTGGCCACGGTGGTGGAGAAAGGGGCCTTCTTCCAGCAGCATACGGAGCGAGGCTTCGGGTATGTTGAGGGGCACTGTCAAACTGATTCCTGTAGACACGATCAAGGAATATATCTATGGTTTCGTCGACAGGCACGTTCGTAAATAGGGACTCCCACATCCAGCGAGGCGATAATCCTGGTGTCAGGGGCGTCCTTGATGGCTTCTAAGAATTCTGCCAAAGACTGCAGGCTGTACCACTCGGGACATAAGGGTAAAATTTGTTATTAAGGTGTTTTAGCCAAGGCGTACGAAGGGGCAGGTGTCTGGCTGATGATCAGCCAGAGGGGGTTTCCTTGTTTGTGGGTTTTTTGTTTGCGCCTGCTGGAGGCGCTTCTCATCCAGCAAATAAAACCTAAACTGAATACGACGCAGGAAGAATTTCTCCTCCCTACGAGTATGAGAAGACTTGCCACCACAATGACACCACCAATCACGACAACTCCACGGAAGACAACGTCCCCGAACAAGGTACTCCTGCAGCAGATGGAATCAAATTAGCCATAATGTCCCACAGCGTAGCGTAATGCCCATCAACATTACCGTGCTGCTCAGTAGGTCTAGACGGCTGCATGATCTGCAGCATCGCAACCATCGGCTTGGAGAAAGTGGCTTGAGACCTGGCTCAAGCCACCAATGAAAACGAGGAAATCACCGCCACCAGCCCATAGGAGATCAGCATTGGGCAGACCCCCTGCTGTCAACCCAAATATAAGGAGGAAGGACACCACACCAAGATCAGTCCACCCTCAGCTTCCCAGCCCGATGATGTCTGGCAGCTCCAGACGAAAGCTCGCTTTAAGAAAGAGAGAGAGAGAGAGAGGGAGAGAGCGAGAGAGAGAGTGATAGAGAGAGATGAGAGAGAGAGAATAGAGAATCGTTAATGACTTTGCTGACTATGATATCATAGTTTTTATCTGTAAAATTCAAATATATACACCTATTTTGACACTGTATTTGATCATGACCTCTATAGGTGCTCTACTAGCCTGTTTAAGTAGCACGGAAAAAGCCGCTATTCGCAAAATAGAGAAGAATCCTAAAAGTGTAACGCTGCTTAAGTCGCCATTACTTTTAATAAAGTATTATTATTATTATATTGGTAAAAGACCCTCTTTTAGGCAAATAGTGTTAAAGAGAATGGCAAAATTAAGCGAGGTGATTTAATAAATTTCTTTTATCTTTTTTTTATAGAAAAAAACAACATATAAATCAACTCGCGTATTTCTGCCATCCTCCTATTATTATTATTATTATTATTATTATTATTATTATTATTCATTATTATTATTATTATTATTATTATTATTATTCTTATTATTCAGAAGAAGTGAATAAGATGATTGGGCCAAAGGGTATGTAAAAATGGAACAGGTCAGCACAGCTGCTTCAGACGGAGAAACAAGAGACTTGACGGTGGATGATGCGTTTGAGTCTGATGATGACGAGTAATTCATCCGACCTTAACCCTTTAAAGTCCACCCTGGGTTTTATGGGAAAACATTAAAAAATCCTTTAGTATGTTATAGTATGAGTAAATACAAGACCTTTTTACTACTGTGCAATTTTACAAAATTTCCAAAGTAAGCGAAATAATTGCATGCAATGAAGTATCCTGTATGGGAAGCCTCGGGCGACCTTAGGGCGACCACGCTCATCCCATATGGGATCTATTGGGCCGTGCGGGCAACTTTTTCAAGTTTATAGATAATGTTGATTCGCAAAACATATGATTATTATTGATGAATCAACTTTTTTTGTTTCCAACAATGTATAATAGAAACACATATATGGCTTTACAATTTAATTAACCCTCTTACGCCGAAGCCCTAAAAAATCAAAACCTCTCCTGTATGCTGGCGCCGGTTTGGAGTGAGCGCGGAAGCGGAAAAATAATTTTTTCAAAAAATCACAGCGCGCTTAGTTTTAAAGATTAAGAGTTCATTTTTGGCTCATTTTTTTGTCCATTGCCTGAAGTTAGTATGCAATTATCAGAAATGAAAAATGATATCATTATCATATGTAAATAATGCGAGATATGGTAGTGAAAAAAAAAATTCATAGATAATTGTATTCAAATCACTCTGTGCAAAAAACGGTCAAAGCTAACGAGTTACTTTTTTTCGTTGTATTGTACACTAAATTTCAATCATTTTGATATATAATACATTGTAAAACAATAAAAGCAACACCGGAAAAAATAATATCACAAAATGATGTACAAAATTCGTAACACGCGGACGTAAAAAATGTTATTTTTTTCAAAAATTCCCCATAATTCTAAATATTGTTCTAGAGACCTTCCATTTTGTTTCAAATTAAGACAAATGATTTAATATTACTATACTGTAAGAGTTTTAGATTTAGAATTGCAGATTTCGACCATTTCGGACGAGTTAAATTTGACTGAATGCCAAAATTTTTATATATATATTTTTTGTATATGCACATATTTCGGATATGGAAAAAAGCTACAACCTTCGCTTATTTTTTATTGTATTCTTCATAAATTTGCGCATATTTTGATATATGAAACTCTATAAAACGGCTAATATGAAAAGGAGCAAATATTAGGATAATGCGATGTACGTATTTCGGAGACTTGCGGCCGCGAATCGGCGCGCGGAGTGAAGTAAATATATTTTTCAAAAATTCACCATAAATCACAATATTGTTCTAGAGACTTCAAATTTGTTTCAAAATTAAGAAAAATGACGGAATATTACTAGGCCGTAAGAGTTTTAGCTTATAATTGCGTTTTGTTTTTCAACTATTTCGGTAGAGTCAAATTTGACCGAACGTGATTTTTTTGTATTTATCGTGATTTATATGCAAATATTTCGAAAAAAGAGAAAAACTACAACCTTCAATCATTTTTTAGTTGTATTCTACATGAAATTGCACACATTTTCAATATATAAAAAATTTATGTAACAGCTAATTTTAAATGATGCAACATTTCGACAATCGCACAAAAAAAATTCTGATTTTTTCAGAAGAGTTACGCGCGGACGTAAGGAAAATTTTTTTTTTTTTTTTTTAATTCACCATAAATCAAAATATTGTGCTAGAGACTTCCAAGTCATTGAAAAATGAAGGTAAATGATTGAATATTACTAGAATATAAGAGTTTTAGCTTACAATTGCGTTTTTGCGACCATTTCGGTAGAGTCAAAGTTGACCGAAAGTTGAAATTTTTGCACTTAACGTTATTTATATGAAAAATATTTCGAAACTGATAAAAGCTACAACCATGGGTTGTTTTTTGTTGTATTGTGCATGAAATTGTGCACATTTCCATATATAAAACTTTATGTAACGGCAAATTTAAAAGGGTGCAAACATTAGGACAATCACATGAAAAAATTTATCGGAAGAGTTAACGTACGAACGTAAGGAAAAAGTTTTTTCATAAATTCACTATAAATCGAAATATATTTTTTGTGCTAGAGACGTCCAATTTGTTGCAAAATGAAGCAAATGATTGAGTATTACTATAATATAAGAATTTTAGCTTACAATTGCGTTTCTCGACCATTTCGGTAGAGTCAAAGTTGACCGAAGGTTGAAATTTTTGCACTTATCGTTATTTATATGAAAATATTTCAAAACTGATAAAAGCTACAATCATGAATAGTTTTTTGTTGTATTGTACATGAAATTGCGCACATTTTCATATATAATACTTCATGTAAAGGATAATTTAAAATGGTGCAAAAATTATGTCAAAGTGACAAAATAATTTTTGAGTTGTGTCACTGATACTTTTAGTGCGATAAGAAAGAAATTCGCGCTTGCGCGCCTGCGTACCGATTGTAAACAAAACAATGCCTTAATTCGTGAACTCCCAGCATCCCCCAATGCGCGTGATTCAAAAGTTTTTGGCTGGTAGGCCTATAAGTATTTTTCCACGAATTTTTAAAAAAACTTTTTTGAGCCGACGTATGATACGTCCAATCGGCAATACAGGAGACATTTTGACTCGACGTTTAATACGTCCAACGGCGGAAGAGGGTTTAATTTAAAAAATAAGTATACATTAAATACAAAAATAGTATAAAAATACAGAAAACACTATAAAAAACTCTAATACAAAAATAGTTTATAAATACACAAAACACTGTAAAAAAAATAATACAAAAATAGTATAAAAATAGACAAAACACTATAAACAACTCTCATAACAAACAACTTATTTCGAAATCTTATGGAACAAGCAAAACAATTCCTTTCTTCAGTAAGGCAAAGGGCCACCTTGCAATCCTCACACATCCAGCGGGATCTGTGGATGTGGCCTGCACCAGAAAACAGAACTTGCAAGTCTGGCCTCATGGTGACATGCTTTGGCATGTGTAGGGCAGTGGCATTCTGGCGTGTCTCAATTCTTGGCACAACTGCCTGTTGGCCCCTTCTTGGCAAAGCAAAATCTCTGGTGCCAAGAGAATTCCTGGTTATTCTGAATTTGGTTTTACGACTTGAAGCTTCTGAGACCAATTGGAGATATCTAGACGGAAGTCCTTGAGCGGCTTTGGGTTTTCCTGCAAAGCCAGGGCAGTCCCTCTTGTTCAAAAATTCAGGCGTTGCAGATGATCAAGTCAGGGAGGTAAGCAAAGAGCCTCATGTAGTACCTCTTTGCTTTGAAGGGGGTGGGTCCTGTACAGGTTTGTGTCAACATGTCACTCTTGTCAATGCCCCCATGCGGTGTTGTACATCTGGATGACAGATGGGCAAGGAATGGGAACCTTCTTCTTGGCTTTGCCCACTGTCGTACCGCTCCACTGTTCCCACGGTCTCCACACCAACATCAGAGGACAAGATTGTCACAACGCTGTTGTCCTTATATCTTGCAACAAGGATGCCATCAGAAGAGACATAGTCCAGTGTACCCCTTTGTGTCGCTTTCCTTGTTCATCTCCTTCACGCGTCAGGGGAGGATGACCAACTCGGTTTTCCCTGGCAGTGCCCACATACCGGTCATCCATACTGTGATCTCAGGTACTTGGCCAACCCTATACTTGTGAAGTAGTTGTCTGCATACACTGCTGAGTTACTGGGGTCCTTTGATGGTATTCACTAAGACGACAAACAAACTTGGAAGTTACAGACATGGGCTTCTCCTCTTCAGATAGCATAGTATGGTGGCTCACAAAGGTTTGTCGGTTGTCCTTCCCCTTGGTACATGAGAATATCATGCACAAACCCATCCACATTGGAGCGGCAGCAGAACAACTTGAAGCCCCACTTGTCAGGCTTCTTTGCGACATACTGGCGAAGGTTACCAGCCCTTTGGTGCCCTTATAGGCGACCATCATTCTTATCAATGGAGTGGATAGGAGTTCTGAAGGAACTTTAAGGAACTCTCTGGTGACCTTGGTGAAGGGGACTCTCACCTTGAAGAACCGATCTTGGGATGCAGCTGCCTGGTCATTGTCGCTGAAGTGAAGGGAAGATCGAATTGCCTTGAAGCGAAGGTTCCTGGACATGAAGTCTGCAACTTGAGGAATCCTGGTCTTCACGCCAGAAGTAACTTATTTGGGGGGGGCTAGGGAGAGGAACCAGGCCCATGTACACGATGAGGCCAAGGAAAACCATGAGATCCTCTTCTGACATGTGGAAGTTGCTGCCTACATCCTTCTGTCTTGAGTACAGGTTGGATTGATACACAATGTGTTCCCTCAATTCAGCTGTGAAGAACTGGGAGAAATATTCATAAGGTTCCCTCAAATAGTCAGGCTTCTGATGAATGAAGTTGGGCAGGGCACGGATATCAATCTCTTCCTTCTTCCATTCATCAGCATGAGACCTTCTTTAGGGATAGGCTCATCTTCCTCTTCCATAGGCATCGCTTGAGGGACAACATTGACCTTGCGAGCTGAAACAAGAATAAAGTAACATTAGTAAAACAGTAAATGTGTGTGTGTGCATGTGTGTGCACGTGTATGTCAGTGAGTATGCAAGTAAACAAATAAAAGTTTTTTTTTAAAAAAAAATACCCAATGTTTACAAACCATTTAAAGGGCAACAAATTTAAATACCATTATAACAACGAGACTTTTAAATACAATGTTTACAACACATTTCTCTCTCTCTCTCTCTCTCTCTCTCTCTCTCTCTCTCTCTCTCTAAGGATGTCTCATACTAACCTTTAGAGTTAGGAGGGTCAAAGGCATCGTTTTGAGTAAGGCCTTCGTCAGGAACGTAGGTAGGGTCGTCATCATCACTGTCAATGTCCAAAAGGGCTCACGTCGACATCACTTCCTTCAGCTTCGTCAGGGGCTACCCATGGTACACGTTCCTGAGTCTCCAATGCAGCATTGCGTTGCCATAAAACATACTGGCTTTGAAACTGCAAAAATAAAAAAACAAACTTTAACAAATCACGTAATGAAAGAAAAATATAACTTTCCTAACAAAAACCTATCATTCAATCCCTTGTAAGGTAATAATTTATATGCACATGAGCCTAACATCTATAAATCATCACTATTGCATCTACAAATATTGTTGAAATTATTACAAAAAAATAAAACAAGCACTAAAAAAAAATTACTTGACGTTGTATTCTACTGGCCGTTGTAACTGTTACGGTCCGATACATCCCTCATGGGATAATGAGCGTGGTCCGCCTAAGAACGACCGAAGTATCCTGCAAGGGATCTATACTTTTTTTTTGTCACTACGACACGTCCAGTAACACTACAGCCCTTTCAAACCAACATCAAAAAGGTAAGTATATCACTAGGCTTCACTATCCCACAGTCACTGTGTACTTACCATGATTACGAAGTTCGGGGGGGGGGGGGAGGGAGAACTTGGAGGCTA
>NC_087206.1:102274571-102292071 GCF_015104395.2 Macrobrachium nipponense | reverse complement strand
GCATGTGGCTCTTTTTGTTAGTGGGTTAATGACGTCCCTTCTTCTTCTTATTCCTCCAGGACCTGGCTATACCAGTCCTAGGAGTAGACGGAGGAACCGATTCTGGGGTGGGGTAAGGCCAGAAATGCCGTCAGGAGCAGAGGCAGTGGTAGCCTGAGGGATGCAGGAGAACACCCTACTTCAGTATCTGCAGCAACCGTCGTAGAGGTGGAACCTACTGCAGGGTAGGCCCTCACTCCAGCTGCTGCGACAAACCTTGTAAGGGGAAAACTCCAGGCTGACTCCTGTCGGGGCAGTTCCTGGTTTTCCAGAGGAGGTATGAAGGTAAGGTCTTCCGGAGGTTCATCCTTGGGCGACAGAGGTAAGGGTGGAGAATGATGGGCTGGAGATTGGCCATGGGCTGCGGTAAGCTCCATGCCTGTTGGAGGATCTCATGTAGGAGGATCCTTGATAAGGTTAGGCGCCGGCGCTAGCTCAGGCAGGCGCGAGAGGTCAAGTTCTGTGGTGGCTCTACGTCCAGGCTGGACGGAGCTTGGCAATGCTCAGTGCTGACTAAGGGGCACTGGCAGAGAGTTGAGGTCAGCTGGACCTGTGACGGGTACCGGAGAGGTGCAATACCTCTCAGTGGGCCCTTGGTAATGGGAAACTTCAGGTCTTGCCCTAGGAGGAGGTCCATAACCTCCTGGAAGGTAGCTTGCAACTGCAAGTGTACATACCTTGGTAAGGTGAGGTCGTGCGACTCTCAATTGGACAGTGGGAAGGATCATCTTACTATGATTGATGCCTTCAATCGTGATCAGTTGCCGTCTATCGACGGTAACCCCTCGGGGGATTTGATCTCCCCGTATCAGGGAGATTTGAGCGCCGGAGTCGTCAAAGGCTCTGACGTGACTTGGTGGATAATGACCTGGAGGGTGCGACAGTTATAGGGCCCTGAGCTGGGGGTCCTAGTAAAGAAGGATTGGTAACTGCCATTGCGATGGCGGGAATATTGTAATTTGCGCACCCTCCACCATAGTTTGGCAGAACATGTGACCTTGCGGCCACAGGTCTCGGCAGAACTGGTTCGAGAACTTCTGTGGCACTGGACAATAAGGCCGAGATGGCACCACAGGTTGCGAATCTGTGGAGTCACCAAGGCTGACAGTGTGCTCTGGCACAGGTGAAGCGTTCTCTCGGCAGTGTATTTGATGTGGAGAGGTAGCTTGGCCCTGGAGTGGTGTGGGGGAGGGACATCCCAGAGGAGGTCCCGTCCCAATAGGAAACCTACTCATGACGAATTGTACGTACTACTCCTAGGCGGTGAGGTTTGGTGCACCAAGGAGTGGTACCTGCCCGGACGACTGTGGGAATGGTCTTTGACGCCCTTCGACCCAAGTCATGGCCCCACCTGATGTGCTCGTCGACTGTGGCAACTGGCTGGCACTTGGTCCCGGTCTATGAGACACAGATCAGAGCCGGTATCTACCGTAACTGGCAGAGACCAATGGTAGGTATAGAAGCTATCCAGGGGTGCCACGTGACTGAAGTGGTCCACACCGCTCAGGGTGAGCCCTGGACTCAGGCATAACGGCCGAGGAGGTTGTGGCACTGATCAGGTGGTATGTGCCTGGTCGAAGGCACATGCTTGGGGCACCCAGGATATCCGGGGGAGTAGTATGCTCTGTAGCCCCACAGGCTCTGCAGGAGCCCTCTGCTAGGCTGGTCTCCATAAGGCATCTGACTGGTCTTGAGAGGAGGCTGAGGGTACCATTCGGTGGCCTAGGAGGGTTCTGAGGAGGTTTGTGGTTCGCAGCGCTCTTGAGGCGGCACTCTGCTGCGAGGTGACCCACTTTCTTGCAAACGTTGCAAGTCCGTAGGTGTCCTTGGTGGGCGTCCTTTGGCCGTGTGGATCCGGAGAGGTGACCGGGTGGCACTATGCGTCGGTGGGCTGTGCTGTGAAATGGGTTGAAGGTCTCCCAGTCATCAGCCAGGCGACAAGCTTCCGCAAGTGTCTTGGGTTGCTTATCGTTAAGGTGCACTGCGAGTGGTCCAGGTACACTCTGGTAGAGGTCCTTCCAGCATGATCCTGTTGAACAGGTGCTGGAAACTCGATGCACGACATGACTCGAGCCAGCGCTTTCTGGCTTGGATTTTATGGTAGGAGTAATCTCCCCAGGCCCAACCAACTTCCTTGGCCTGACCTCGGAAACGCTGCCTCCACCTCTCCGGGGTGATCTCATAGGCCTTCGTAATGACCCGGCGAACTTCCACCAGGTCCCCTCGCTGACCCTGATCCAGTGAGCGGAGGGTAGTCTTAGCCTTGCCATCCAGGTGCTTGGCAAGCAGGGCGGCCCTCTCTATCTCAGTGGTAGTGTAGTTTTCGAATAGGGCTTCCACTTCTTCCAGCCATGCCTCGGGCTCATCCTCAGTTCACTTCGGGATAAGAGCGTTAATGCTTGCAATAGGACTGTGCGACACCGTAGGAGTGGGGCTGGGAGCTGGCTGCATGGCTAGGGCTTCGGCGTTCACCTGTCGTGCCTTCTCCATCTCAAGATCCTTCTCCTTGAGGGCTAGCTCATGCTTTCTCTCTTCTTCCCTTGCCTTTCTCTCTGCTTCTTTTTCCTTCCTCTCTTCTTCTCTGGTGGCTTTCTCTTGCAGGAGCAGATCGTCTATCTGCCCCTTCACCCACTGGGTGAGTTCCTGCCCAGTGTAACCGGCGTTCGTGCCCAGAGCCATGAGTGTCTGGAGCCTCTCCAGCTCCATGGATATATGTGGTTGGGCAGCAGAAGACATTTCTCTTGGCAGCAGTGGAGGCTCGGATGAAAAAAGTCTTAAAAGACTGGGGTTGCTCTGTGGCACTTTGGATTGGCCCCTTCTGATGAGGCGGAAAATCAAATGGAGTGTGTGGCATACGTCACACTTAAGGGCGTTCCTAAGTTGGGAGACGCTGGAATGGGCAACCTGTAGGTCCAATACAGGTGCACGGCACTTAAGGAGGCGTTCCTTGGTTGAGTGATCTAAAATGGTGGATACTCTAATGAATGGGCGTTCCGTAGGACGGACATGCAGGTAAATAGCTACTTGTACGTCCTGTACAGGTGCACGGCACTTCAGGAGGCGTTCCTTTTTGTTGAGTGTTCCGAAGGATCACTGACCCTTGTACATGGACACACTAATTAATTGGGCGTTCCGTAAGGACGGACACGCAGGTAGAATGGCTACCTGTACGCTCCGTACAGGTGCAATGGCACTTATGAAGGCGTTCCTTGGACAGCACTAGTAGTGCTGGAATAGCGGCAACTGGTAGCGTGCGGGGTGTGTCCCGTCGGACGACACTAAATGCAGTATACTCAAATTATACTGAAAAGAAATGGCACTGCTCGTGGCAGAGTGTAATGGTCGAGGAGAGAAAGTAAAAGGTGGGAGTACTTCAGCAGCCAATCGATGGACAGTGTCACGAATTAGTGCACTGTAAAATGGTAAGACCTGACGTGCACTGGTGGTGGCCAGTCCTAGACTGGTAACGACTTCCTTGTTGGAAGTAATGAAGGTTGTGGTGGCACACTGCGGTTTGTGCTTGCGGTATACGCAAATCTTTTGTGATAAAAATGGAAAAGACCACTCGGGCAACGACAGGTAATGGTAATTTGAAAATGCTCAGTCCTTTGCTGAAGTACTCAATAAACGAAATAAATGCTTGCAAACTGCAATGGACACAGGCGCGCAACGTATCACACTCAGTGTAAATGATACACAAGAGACTAAAATAATGTTAATTCTGCATGCGTAATGGTAATAGATGTAGTACTCTTGACTTCGTGAATAATAGGTTCTCTCTCTCTCTCTCTCTCTCTCTCTCTCTCTCTCTCTCTCTCTCTTTCTGAGAGGGTGAAAATGATATATGACGAACTCCCTTGTATTTAATTGAACTAATACTTTTAGTTAATAAGATGCAACTTGCGTTAATGATTTACTTACGTTAACGTGTAATGAAAGAATTACTTTGAATAAGGTTTATGAAAACGAGCGCTAGCGATGACCGATATTTACGTTACTGGTAGCAGCTTGTGCTTATATGAAATGATTTGCGTTTACATATGAAATGGACAACGACGCGTTTTGCGTTAACCCAATTCTAAACAATAGTGGAGGGAAAAACAGAATAAATTACTAGAACTTACCTAAAATGGAGTTATAGCATTAATTTACTCTAGAGAAAAGGTCACCAGAAACTCAGCTAATTACTTACATCTATTTATTTACAAGAGGCTGCTTAACAGCCTGGGAAAGTAAATGCAACTGGTCCACACGTGGACTAATAATATCTCTCAAAGGGAATGATAGTTGGCTCAAAATGAGGATTCACGTAAAAGCTGGGTTTCACAATGGTTCATATGTCTTGCGGTAAAGCATCACTTGCAGCGCCAAGACTTGGACACGTGACTCAGGGAATCTGGATAAGATCCCAGATTAGACAAGATAAAAAAAAAAGACTTCTTGCACAAGTTACGATTATTTGCTCTCTACCTACAAAGATGGCAACACTATATCCACTGACCTTGTGCACGCATATTTCCAACTCCACTGGTAATAACTATGACAATATTCCAAAACACAGGCATATGAATAATAGAAATGGTCCTAATGAACACAGAATATCAACATAAAAAAACACTTAACATGCCCAACGTGACATGACAACGAATTACTACCAAAACACAATGTCAACAATCCGATAGTCTCTCTCTCTTCTTGACTCGTTATATATATTTATCTCTTGTCCCTTCTCTTCGCTGACTCTGGGTCGACTGTCAGGATAACCTCTTGGTTTAGCTCTCGGAATCGACTGCTGTAATAGTCTATATGCTGAACCTTGTAACTTCGGCTGAACTACCTAATGGTATTCTGTACATGGTAATTACTTTTTGATACCAAAACAAGCAGTTTTGCCTCTCTTGAATAGTAATAAAATATAGGAAAACAAAAGAATAAACGTAACCAAAACAGTATAAACAAAATTAATGAAAATAAACCTCCACCGCAAATTTAAAAAAGCATGGGTAGTGCTTTTTAAAAAACAGGAATATACAAAAGAAGTCACAATTGAGTACAAGTCACATCAGGTATGAAAAAAAATTATACAAAAGAACGTGAAAGGGCATCAGCTATTACGTTATCTTTTCCTTTCACATGCTTGATACTGATGTTGTATTCTTGTAATACTAGAGACCATCACATGAGACGTCTGTTCTTATTGTTGAACTGATGTAGATACTTTAAAGGGTTATGATCTGAGAATATCTCTACCTCTGCAGGACTGAAATTACATATACTTCAAAAAGTTGTATGGCTGACATCAATGCTAAACACTCCTTCTCGATTGTGCTGTATTTACTCTGGCTGCCATTTAATTTTCTGGAAAAAATAGCTAACAGGAAAAAGATGTCATCGTATTTTTGCTGGCAGCATTTGCGTAAACCAAAAGGCATAATTTTTTGCATGAAATAAACCATCAGGCGTTATGAAAGCTGTGACACTTCTGGACTCCTCAGTCAACGGAACTTGCCAATATCCTTTAAGCACATCAAATTACTGACAAACTTTGAGTGCCCTATTTTGTCAATACAGTCGTCTATGCATGGTAATGGATATGAATCAGGGATGGTCAACTCATTCACCTTCCGATAATCAATACACAACCGAAAGTACCGTCTTTCTTATCTACCAATACTACGGATAAACTCCATGTGTAAAGTGTTTACATAATAAAAATATGGAATGTTAGTCCTATATATAAAAGACTAAAAACTAAAGAGGTCAACCAGATTGCTTGCAGGAAGTGATCAGACTAGAGACGCTAAAGATGACCGTATACAATAAAAGTAGGCTAAGATAACATGCCGTCACCCTGTAGTCATTCAATGTTTATAAACATTAGTCCAAGCTCCCTGCTTGAGACAAAACTACTACCCCGCGACTATAATTCAAATGGCCTACTTGATCTGTAGCGTGTCTCATTTTGATTGTTATGTTCGTATGAAACTATGTCATCTGATTGTATGGTTCATAGTTCGAACTACTGTCTGTTCTTCATAACTTGTAACAGAGATGGTTGACAGGCAGAATAGAGTTAGCTATCGTCATTAGAAGGACCTGTACCTCTTACCTAAGCTTTTATCATGTAGGAGAGAATAGAATTAGCCATCATCATTGGCAGAAGCGATCAAGCTATCGTCATTAGAAGACTTGTACAATCATACCTGATCTTCACCATGTAAACTAAGAAGAATATATATATTTTTATACTTCGTGTTTTCTACAAGAACCTCCTCGCCGAATCATCATGAGTTTAACACATCGTCGTCATAAACAAGAGATAATCCCGACTTCGTAAGTGATCTACAAACCCCAAGACACTCCATTGAAGATGGAAGTGCAATACCAACCAACTTAGCGTAAGATTATCGCAAGTCTAAGATTACCTCATAGGGCGCCCCTTATCATACAAGGCACAAGCCCTAAAAGTGGTGGCATGCGTACCAGAAGAACTCTACAACTTCTCGAAGAAAAAACCAGAATAATGAAGTATCATATGAACTCTTCAACGACGACGAAAGCAACAGATTCTTCAAGCAACTTAGTATCATCGTTTAGTGAATAACTTCAAGAAACAAAAACCCGACGTGTCCTTTTTTCCTACGGCAACGCAAGCTTCGTCTCTCCATTAGAATCATTCAAGAAAACATCGTTAGTGAGCGTTTCCGGACTTCAAGAAACAAACCGAACGCGTCTGCAGCATCGGATCTTTCAAGGCTCGAATCATCGAAACAACGCGCACGGGGGAAAACTGAAGCCAAACCAGGTCATCCGCTAAATAGAGAAGGAGGACCAAGGCCGTGTGTCGTTATCGGAATACCGTGACTTCCCACAAAAGCAAGCTAAGTACAATTTTTTATTCATTGGAGTAACTTTGAGTGTTTCCTTTGCAGGTCGAATTCGTTATTCCTGTGGCTGAAGTTACGAGACATTCTTAATCTTACTTTTTTACAGAAATTATCTACATCATTGAGATTTCACTACTGCGAGTTTTTATCTTTGAGTGTCTGTTTCCAGAAGTTCTACTGAAATATCATAATCATATACTATGTTAATTTATCATTTTGGGTGTGATTATTAATCCCTTACGTAACAAATCATATTAAACAGTGAATATGCGTTTACGCAGTGGACGTACTGTATTTATACAGATGCATGAAATAGGGTCGTTAAGCACCGTAGTGATTAGAAAACACACAAAAAACAAGTGGAACACCCGTACAATCTATATAAATTAGAGGTAACACTATTTCGGGTCATGACAATAAATGCTCCTCTGCAAAGTCCCGATCGCAGTTTTAGCCTTGAGTTTTTTGAGTTATATAAAATATCGACCTCAATGACTCAACTTTAAAAACTTTAAAAAATGGCTGGATTGCAAGGAATAACATGTCTGTAAAAAAACTTTCATTAGGCTAAATGCGCTGACCAGGATCCCTCACTATTTCCAAATTTTAGCAAAGAATGAAGTACAAACAGTTAATATTGAATGCAATAGAGATAACTTGTCTTAATAGTAATCGCTCAGTTCCTACTAGTTCGTCATTCATTGCTTTATACGTAACCAGCAACATAATGCTAAAAACACATATGTTGCCGATGGTAATAAAGAGAAGGATCCTAATTATTCACAAAAAAAAGAAAGAAATAGAAACAGTAGCCCTTTCAGAATCAAACAAGTAAACTCGGTTACTGTGTCACCTAGTCAAGCGGTCAAGGTTAGTTAAATCTGCCGAGTTTTTCAAAGCATAGCAAATTCCACACAATAAGCGACTCTAGCAGAGTGGGGAAAAGTGATGTTGGATCAATTATGCCATACCTTTTATTTTTATGCCAATACCTTTTTTGAATTAAAAGGATTTTTCTATGAATCACACGACCGTATCAAGTAATCAGAGCAGGTTATCGTTTTTTTAATACCTAAGTTATTATAAGTAGTGGTGGATTAAGCCCGACTGTACGCGCCGTAAATTAGAATATCTTGTTTTATACCTTTAGTACACGTAATATCCTGTATTTACGGACTCACCATCTGTTGTTCGAACTTCCCTAATGAGAAGTCCGGATAAGCGCGCTTACAGATACCTCTATAGTTATAAAAAACATTGATCTGTATCTAGTGTAATTGTAAGATCCATCTAGGGTATACAAAATATTATCTTACATCCTGCAAAATAAGGCGTGTTTATCAAAGGAAAAAATCCTATAAACCTTCAAACATATTAAAATCCGTTTTGAACAAAAATGAGACAGTTAATCAAATAATAACTTATATAAAGGAACTATACATTTGTCTCATAAATCGTAACATTGTTCAAATGACCCAACAGAATTCTCCCACAACCGCAGTCGCACTTTGCACGCAAAATCTCGAGAAGCATGCACCCTCGAATGTCTTAGTGCGTGTAAAAAGACTTTGCTGGGAAATGAAATTTTAATCCTTCCCGACACTCTGAAATATAAAACGATTTCCCGCGAACAAAAGCCCTAGACTACGGTTGACCTCGCAGCAACAGTTAATATAGTAATCCACCCCAAAAAGAAATATACATATAAATATCGCATTTCTTTTATTGTTGCTAATTTTTTAAATCACGCCAATCAGTCGTAGATGAATCTCTCTGATAATCAATCTAAAGTAATATCCGTAAAGTCATTCAAGCAGAGGTGATTCAGCAGAAAATTTTTTTTTCTATTATCTGAATACCAGGCAGTTTCTCCACTAGCGAGTGATCTCTGGGAAAAACGGATGTAATTTAACACAAAATACGGTCTAAGGACAAACATAAAGCTATATACGTACCTTCGTATAGACTCACAGTGAAATTTCAAAATAGAGATAAATGACGAAGTTGAAAAATGTTAGTAATAGGAGTCATTAGGAAATCAAATAAGCCCATATAATTTTTCCCTCAAACGTTCATTGGCCATAAAAAGATCAGAACTTGGCGTTAATCTGCGTAGATTTCTGTCGCTTAAACAAGGAAACGACTCCCGATAGTTTCCAGTGCCATGTACCGACGACATCTTATCTCTGGTTAGGTTAGAATAAATTTTTCACCAGCTTGGACTTACTTAAAAGCTTTTACCTGATACCATTACCTAAGTGATTGTACCTCATACACCGTTTTCAGCACACTCAGGGGACATTATCAATTTTTTACGTATGCCTCCGGCTTACGTTGCGCCCCAATTACAATATAGTGTTTGGAGACTTTTAGGGGATACCTACATGCCTATATGGATGATTTTGTAATCTTTTTCTAATACCTTAGAAGTACATTCACATAAAGTAGAGCTAGTGCTACGAGAACAAAGACAAATAATCTCAGAGTAAAATATCTAAATGTGAGATTTTTAAAACTGAACATGTTTATCTAGGTTTATGTGTCTAGTCAAGGTCTTAAAGTAGTCCATGGTAAGGTGTCGGCTATTCATAACTTTCCGGTACCTATTAACGTAAAAGGGGGATACAGCACTTTCGCGCTTTAGTGGGTATTACAATCGTATGTAAATATGTAACTCTTCAATCATGACAGCTCCTTTAACAGATCTTACGAAGAAGAGCGTAGATTTATTATGGTCTAAAAAGCATCAACAGGCGTTCGATATCTTAAAACGGAATAATGCAGCTCACCTAACTTAAAAATCCCTGATTTAAATAAGGAATTTTTTTTATTGCAACAGACGCCTCAGACAAGGGTAAGAGGAGTACTACTTCAGTAATATGATAAACAGTTCTTTCCTATAGCTTTTTATTCACGTAAACTAAAGCCCTCTGTAAGTAAATATGCAGTAATAGGCAAGGAAGGGGCTAGGTATCTTTAACACTAGTACATTTTAAGTTCATAATCTATGGCTATCCTGATAAAGTCTTTATGAACATGAGTCCTTTACCGAGTTTTTCAAAGGCTTTAATCACAGTCCAAAAGGAACTCGTGTGACAAATGATCATTCGGGTCTTTGGAGCCAAGATAAGATATCTACCTGGGAAGACAAATATCATAGCTGACGCATTATCCCAGCATCCCGCACCATACTGCAAAGAACCATTAATTGGACTAAAAGATATAGAAATCCGTCCGTTGCCTATTGTTAAAACCGTATCTAAACAGAAAATTCCTTAACCCAAGAGATCGCGAGCATTGAATATCTGGGTGGAGCGCAGAACTGTTACAAACTGAACAAAGCAAGACTAACAGACATAACCCAAAACAATAAAACACTTCGAACGAAACAGAGTCAGCAGCAATAAACACCAAACAATAAACATTCGAACGGAAACAGGGTCAGCAGCTAAGCAAAAACAATAAACACTTCGAGCAGAAACCCTGAAGCAAAAATATATTTAAAGTATGTGTATCAGAATAATGTAATCAAATGTAATATTATATGTAGGTCCGTGACGAGGAAAACCCGAAGAACACAGCAGATGACTAACGACCAGGTAGTAGTAATAATCTCTTTCATACCAATCGTCATAACTGGTTGCATTCCGTCATCCAGGGTTCCCTACTATGTCACAGAAAGCCAAATCATGTTTTTACTGGCCTACGATGCTTACAGATATAAAAAGCATAACTATTGTAACACGTGTCATGAAAACAAGGGACACACTAAGACACCTGTCAGTTAAGGGCCTATCCTGAGCCAAATCAATCCTTGAAAGAATATACGTAGATTATTAACAGACATTACGAGTTCTGACAGAGGGAATGGAACACTTCTTAGTGTTAATAGTTCCTTGACACGTTATATAGAATTAATAGCACTAAAAATAAACACCGCAATTGAGTGCTGTTAGGAATATTTATGAGTGCTAAATCAGTAAACATGGAATTCAACACATGATAATCTGACTCGGGTGGTGTAAATCAATAATCTCCTTGACTCGTGTGAATTCCTATCCATTAAGACCAACCAATATATTTTATCATCAGAGTCAATCGGTTTGGTAGAATAACGGATAATTAAATAGGAAGTGTCAATGTCTTACGAGTTACAACTCGTGATATTTGATCCGAACTGGATTATAGCGGTTCTCATGGTTTTAAATACCTTTATCATTCATATCTTGTATCTAAAGAATTGATACCGCAAGTAGCCTTATACGTACGCCGCTAGAACACTTTTCCACATATTCAAGCCAACACAATTAATTTATCAAATATATATATATATATATATAAATAAATAAATATAAAAAATAAAAATAAATATGGATACAAGTGGAGTCAATATAATACACTCCGTAAGAAGTCGGAAGGGTTACAATTATAATAAAAAAGGAATCACGATAAAATCAATAAGCAAAACGTAATCATAGGTTAATTAATTAAATATCCAAATATATGCGTAAAAGATTTGAACTCAAACTTAACGCTTTAGTAATGACAAATAAGCAAAAAGTTCAAACACATATCAAACCTACTGACATATTGTCTGTCCCGGTGATTTATATTCGTAGTCAATGAAAAAAAAAATAATAATAATAATAATAAATAAAATAATATGAAATAAAAGAGATTTTCAAAGTCAGGAAGTCTAGAAGTGAAATGTTATATCTATGCGAATAATCTATACAGGGCAAAATAGTATATATAAAAATTTGTATGGAAACCCTTTTTCATTAGTTTGAATAAGGAATATTTAATTTAACATAATCATGCAGATTTCCAACATGAACTAATATATTGTTCAATTTGGTACTGTTTTTTTTTCAGACATTCTTCTCATGTGGGTCGAGTATTAAAAAACAAAAAATTTATCCTAAAGTCGTATTTATTACAGCAAGTAACGTAACTCTTAGCTGGCTGAGAGCAATCTCCTGCCATGTGACGACGTCATCATTGCCGTATCAGCATTTGTTCCTTTTAACCTCAATAATCTGCTTACACAGGCTTCATCTGTGTGTCGTCTCTGCTTGCGAAGCAGATTGACTGGAGAAAGGAATGCTTAGCCAAACTTCTCATGGGCAAGGCAGACGTGTCTATCCGTATGCGCAATGCAACTTTAGTTAAGGAGTTGCAATCATTTTAAAAATTAATAACACAAAATAAGCAAATAGAATTTCTATAACAACAAAATGAATTAATTTTTTTTTCTGAACCTCATAGACATTTAGAAGTATCAAGATATGTATATGAAATAATTTACCTGCAACATTAGCCTATTACAATTCAAGTAAAACATTCATGGGAAAATGTCACATTTTCTTGAAAAACCCAAAGTTTATTTAGAAATTAGTTACTTAGTGGGTTTTTCGTTGCATCTCCTACCTATTAATAAAGTTTTTAAAATTAACTCAGAGGATGCGCGCGAGAAAATTGAATATGAAACTTTTGTTAGGGGCACATAGGATCAGATTTATCACAACTAATTTCAGTTAGCATAGAGAAATACAGAATCATGATTAATATTCTCTTTGAACTCTTATGTTGCCTGGCAATCTTACAAATAGCTCCGTTTTCCACTTCTTTGTCTAGTAACTTACTACCAGTAATATCGAAGTTTCTTTGGGATTCGTATTGATATCTGTTTATTTTTCATAATTATGGATATTTTACAAGTCATCATAGGACCTGGATAGGTTCACTCATGTACAGCTGACTCTTTGAATTCCAAAATATCAGCGAATTCATGTGGGATAAAGTCTGGTCTAAATGGCTCTCCCTCCCCTGTATTTGTATGTCGTATGAATTTACTTTGCCCTTGTGACAAGTATAATTTCACTTGCAGGCTGATTAATGGAACCTGTTACAGTATCCTGCAGTACGAGAGTTTCACATCGCAACTTCAAAAAAATCGTTCGTCGCTGCGGACGACGGCAGTCGAGTAACAACCGCCTACAATGTGAAAGGAATAAGCACCATCATGGACTTCTTCGACCGACACCGTATCTCGTCGTTAATCTCGTTTTAATGCGGAATGCTCCTGCGGCTGTCGGAAATCGACTACGAAAGGGACATACTTCCGACAATTACGACCCGAAGGATATTCAACTCTACTTTGCTGGCGAAGGACTCGTGCTGGGATGATTTTATTCATCGCGAACGTAATCGTGTAGCTTAGGACGCAGAGAATAAGTATGAGCGCAAAATAGAACGTTGGACTCGCCCAGGCAAATTTTCCCCTTGTTTTAACCCTGTGAAATTGCCGTTTTCATTTGGTACTATAGGTGGTTGTCTGAACTGTGTAATGGGACGAAAAGTTGTTCGAAAGCTAGTTAAATGTGAAGTAGTATAACCTCGGTCATGTATCCTATATATATAAATGATCATAAATAACAGAATCGAAATATATTTTTTGCGTGTACGCACTAGGAATCTATATATAATGATCATAAATAACCGAATCGAAATATATCTTTGCGTGTACGCAATAGGAATCTATTTACAGTGCACTATATTAATCATAATTATATGAATCCATATATATGTATAACAAATCAGGTAGCCTATAATCAATCTGTTACCTTTTATCTTACAATATCTGCAGTTATATATGAGTTAGTATATGGATAATGAATTAGATATATAACATTAGCATAAAATCAACGAATCAATCAGCATAAACATTAATAACTTTATCAATTCATATATGAAATTTAATCAGTTAAAATATGATTTTTATCATGTTAATCTTCATTCTATGCAATTGTCAGAGTACATTAGTATTTTCTGTAGCATATGTATCTTAATGAGATGAAGTGAAAAAACTGTATCATTATATATCACGTGATCACTATTATTTACCAATATCATTGTTTTATATTTTATTACTTGAATCAATTCATGTACACCATGAATTTTTTTATTTACTTATATATATATATATATATATATATATATATATATATATAGATATATATATATATATATATATATATTATATATATATATATTCACATAGTGTCTGTATCACACTCCTATAAGTCAAATGCAAGTCAAGTTTGAGTAATATTCAGTAGTTGGTTTTGGTAGCTGACCGAGCTAATGTAAGTGTTTACATAATAAAAATATGGAATGTTATCCATATATATAAAGACTAAAACTAAAGAGGTCAACCAGATTGCTTGCAGGAATGTGATCAGACTAGAGACGCTAAAGATGACGTATACAATAAAAGTAGGCTAAGATAACATGCCGTCACCTGTAGTCATTCAATTGTTTATAAACATTAGTCCAAGCTCCCTGCTTGAGACAACTACCGCGACCTATAATTCAAACGGCCTACGTGATCTGTAGCGTGTCTCATTTGATTGTATGTTCGTATGAAACTATGTCATCTGATTGTATGTTCATATGTTCTGAACTACTGTCTGTTCAAACTTCATAACTTGTAACAGAGATGGTAGACAGGCAGAACAGAGTTAGCTATCGTCATTAGAAGACCTGTACCTCTTTACCTAAGCTTTATCATGTAGAGAGAATAGAATTAGCCATCATCATTGGCAGAAGCGATCAAGCTATCGTCATTAGAAGACTTGTACAATCATACCTGATCTTCACCATGTAAACTAAGAAGAATATATATATTTTTATACTTCGTGTTTCTACAAGACCTCCTCGCCGAATCATCATGAGTTTAACACATCGTGTCGTCATAAACAAGAAGATAATCCCGACTTCGTAAGTGATCTACAAACCCCAAGACACTCCATTGAAGATGGAAGTGCAATACCAACCGACTTAGCGTAAGATTATCGCAAGTCTAAGATTACCTCATAGGGCGCCTTATCATACAAGACACAAGCCTAAAACATGGACTGTTACTTGGTTCAATTAAGTCATGTTGCAACATGTAATCTATTGTTTCTTAACTTCTAATGCTTTAGATGGGGATAATCGATAAGGTGCCTGTTTAATCGGATTAGCATCTGGGACTAATGTCATGTTGAAGACAATTATTTTCACTTTACCAGGCCGATTCTGAAACAATGATGGAAAGTCTCTAAGTCCCTGTATAAACATCTTTAACTTGTGAATCAGGCAAATATGACAATCTTTATTCCAGTTCTGTTATATCAACACCATTTTTTACTCCAATCACACTCACCTTTCACACGTGTCTCTTCTTCATTCATATCTTCATTTATCTCATTCTCAATTTTAATAGATTTACTATGCAATACCACAACTGGATTAATTACAATCCTGTTGGTAATATGGCTTCAGTAAATTGACGTGAAAGACTTTGTTTCCTAGTTACATCTGTTAGGCAACTCTACTATGTAATTTAAATGATTTACTCTTCGTTTTACTATACTGGGTCCAACATACCGCTTTTAAACTGTCCTGGAATAGGTATAAAAAACAAGTACACTATCACCTCCCTATATTGTCTCAAACACTGTATTTTTATCATACTTTCGCTTCATACACTCCTGCGCTTTCACTACATTCTTATTTGACCATTCTATCATCCTCTTCAACTTCTCTTTAAACTCTGAAACATGTTTTAAAACATCAAATTTGCTCTCACCATTGTCACACCACTGATCTTTAATCATATTCAAAGGACTCCTTACCTCATGACCGAATGTCAATTCAAAAGGGGTAAAACCTAAGCTTTCATCCAGAGATGATCTAATTGCAAACAAAACATATGGCAAATCAACATCCCACTGACTTTGAAATTCAGACCCATGCTTAGTTAAAGCATTTTTCATAGTTAGGTGAAATCTGTTCTAACACACCCTTGGCTTTCTGGATGGTATGGCGAAGATACAACATGTTTAATATTCCATTCTAGCATTTTCTTCTAAACAACTTACTCATAAAGTTACTGCCTCTGTCTGATTATATTTCCTTTGGAAACCGATTACTACTTTACTGGAAATCTTGTGTATCGGGATAGCCTCTGGATATCTGGTGGTGCGATCCATGATAGTTAAGATGTATTCATTACCTGATGATGTTTTCGGTAGTGGTCCCACTATATCTATCACAATCTGCGAAATGGTTCTGTTAGTACAGTTATTGGTACAAGAGGTGCTTTAGGTATAATTTGATTTGGCTTACCTACAACTTGGCATGAATGACAGCATTTACAATATCTTTTTATACGTCTTTCTTTAATGAAGGCAAAAAAAAAAAAATGCTTTCTCACTTGTACATAGTCTTGGCAATACCAAAGTGTCCTCCAAAGATATCATGGGCTTGTTACAATATTACATTTCTATACTTCTCCGGGGACTACAATTTGATAACCTACCGATGCATTACTATCATTTACTAATTTTGATCTGGACAATCTATACAATACTCCATTTCTAATGAAAAAACAATGCTTACTTACATCCAATATTTCATTTTCTGGAACAGCATTCTCAAAAATGTTACCTAAACCTTTATCATCTTTCTGCGCCTTTACTAAATTTTTTCTGTCACCTATACACTTCAGCGACTCTTGCACTGGAATATTAACCTGCTACCACTTCCTTCTCCAAGTCTGCCAAGTTGAGATCTTCATCCTCATCTACTGTCGTCAACTTACTGTGAGCTCTGGTTACTGGTGCTATAGGTTTATTGGTCACTTCAACTACTTTTTTACTTACTCTTTCCCCTCTCTGTAGAACTGGACATATTACATCATTACCTATTATCACATCTATACCTGGAATGGGCAATTGTTCTACAATTGCAAATCTATGGGTACTTGGACTAGTTCTGACTCAATTTTAAATTCAACAAGTGAACATGACACAGACAAATTAGGAAAACCTCCTAGCAGAACAAAAGTTATCTTCTTCACTCTCATAATTTTCTGTAAACTTTTTCTTAAGACACATGACTGAGATGCACCAGTATCTCTTAACATAACTAAAGCATTACTTACAACATCTGGATTCTTGGAACACTCTTATTCTACCTTCATGCAGATACTCTCCAAAATTCTTTAACACTTCATTTGTTTCATCACTCTTATTATTTACAAAAATCAATTTTACTCACATACTCATCCTTACTAACTTGACATATTGAGATTAGTGTTACTTTACCTTGTCTCTGTTACACTCAAACTGAAAATGTCCTAGCTTACCACATTTGCAAAACATGTTATCTCTTCTTATCCTTACTTACTTTAGGTGAGTTATTCTGTTGATCTCTAGTTACATATTTTCTACTTGGCTGATAATGACTATAACTATACTTATAAGTTCTGGGTGATAAGTTTTACCATGAGTTAGTACAAATCTCTCAGCTGACCTGGCTGCTTCTTCCAAAGTTTTATGATCTAACTCTTCCAAGTGTACTCTGACATAATTTTCTGAACTTTTTTCTGTATGCTTCAGAACAAGTTGATAAGTTAACAACACAGCGCTCTTCACTACCTCATAATCTATACTATCATCGAAGCTAAGTGTAGCATAAGCTTCCTGAACTTTCCTACAAAAACTGATTGCACAATAAGAGCCCAA
>NC_087206.1:102253350-102274071 GCF_015104395.2 Macrobrachium nipponense | reverse complement strand
CTTCACATTCAATGTCGTCTCGCCAATGGGCGAAAGCTTGGATTTATTCCACATGGCGAGTTTCACAGACGTTGGTCGCACTTGATCCCTTTTGACATACCTTTTTGACATATTGGCATTCACGTCAGCACCCTTATCCAATGAAATCTTAACCTCGGTATCGTTTACAATTAGTAATGCAGTTAATCTATTTGAATTTTTCCATTGCAACCGGTGCCATCCACATGTAATGATCGTAGTCTTCATCTGCCTCTTTGTTCTTCTCTTTAACAATTTTAAACTGTTTTCTTACACACAGCCTTAAAATGGTTTCTTTCCTTTACATGCTTCACAGACTTTTCCCCATGCTGGCATTTTGATTTTTCAAATTCATGCTTATACCCACAAAATCGACACTTCACGGCATACCTGTCATATTTTTTTGAGTCCGTAAAACCTCCTTATTGAAGGAACCATCTGTAGTTTTTGGTTCTCCAATTGTTCACCTTATTAACATTCTCAGAACCAACTTCGCACATCTCTTTAGCACAATTAACGGTTGCTTCATAAGCCAAACATATCTCGACAGCTTTTTCTAAATTTAAGTTTCTTTCTCGAAGTAGCAGCTCCTGTAGTTTTCCCTGTCACTGAAAACACAATTTATCCCTTATCATTCGCTCTTTTTCTTGAAAATTACATTTATCGGCCCTAACCTTACGGCTGAACTTAGTTCTATCAAAAATGAATTAAATGGCTGTTTGTATGCAATTTTCCAAAACCTGAAGGACTGTAACACTTCACTGGTACGAGGACAACAATACCTCTAATCTCCTAATTACATCATCAGGATTATCTTTCTGCTCCTCTGTTTCAAAATTAAACGGTCAAATATTTCTACCATTTGTGGTCCTGCGCAATGGAGTATAATTGCAACCTTCGTTTTCTTGGGTTTAGAACTAGCTCCACTTGCTGTCATATAGATGTCCACTTGTCTCCTCCATTTTTTGAAAGTATCAGCAAGATTATCATCCAAGGGGTCTAGTGGTGGAGGCAAACGAAACACAGATTCAGCCATTTTCTTCAGGAAAACACGTTTTGTAGCAATAGTCTTCTTTCTTCTTTTTTTTTTCTTTTTTTTTTTTGGATTCTTTAAATAACCGCTGCCACCATGTTGATTTCCTTTGGTAGAAATACAAAACTCCAGAAACTGCGTGCTGTGCTTTATTCCTATTCCTTTAGAATTTCTATATACACTGACTAACTTATTTACAGTTTTATAGTTAAGTAAACAAAAGATAAATATCATACGAGTAATGTTACAATAGATTGGATATTTACAGTAGAGTAGTTAAGTTGTTTTCAGATAACGTATGTACACAAACAACTAAACAAGTAGTTAACATAAACACTAAGGGCCCGTCTCGCTCCGGTGAGACGGGGGGTTCTTCCGCTGGTCACCCTGCTCCTTTGGGAGCAGGACCCGTCTCTTCTTCCGCAAGGAAGAAGACTACGGGGACCAGAGGGGTGCCGGCTAACACCGGCACTTACCTCGCCTGCTGTTAGTGGTTTCGACCACGGCAGCAGGATCCGTCTCGGCCTCTCGTTCGCGAGAGGTACCGAGTGTACGGTCGCCCACCAGCGACCGTGCAGCTAGGAACCAGACCTCTGAGCCAGCTCAGCGTCAGGTTCACGGCACGGAGCGGAAGACTGGTGACAGCCGCTCACGCAACTCTCACCAGACCAGCACTCGCTCTCGCGGCGACCAGCTGGCTACCCGGGCTGACGTGACGGTCCACGACCGGCCACGGGTAGGGCTGAGGCTGGGAAGAGGTCCCCCCCGTTCGCCGGCACCAGCCACGGCTGTACCAGCGACGTGACGCGCCGTGAGGATACGCACCGGTCTCACCGTGACAGTGGAGCTCGCCGTTCGCCTGACCGTCACTCTCACAGAGAGCGATCGGGTACGGCCACCAGCACCAGCTCTTCTGACACACGAGACCGGGGCCGCTGTGCTCAGTCCAGCCGTTCTCCACAGCGAGACGGCTCGACCAGGCCTGCAGCTCGTTCGCCACCGCGGGTTGACGATCGCCTGCAGTCCTCCAAGCCCACTGGTTCTGCCAGCGAGCGAGGATGGAGCGTCATGTCTGCCTCTCCCATACCTTCAACCTCCTCGGGTTACACCGGGAGGAGCGAGGTATTGAGGAGTGATCGTGAGGGGTGCGCCCCTCAGGATCCCACCACGACGTCCTACGTACCAGGCACGGTTCTCGGACCGGCCAGGTCGTATGCACAAGTGGCTGGAGGAGACCGAGAGGGGTCTGTCGCTGTTCCCCCCTCGAGGGGGGAGGATCTCGGGAGCTGCTCCTGTTCGAGGGACTGGATGGTCCTACTCCGCAGGATGCAGTCACTCCTGAGATTCAGAGGAACTTTGCCGAGGTAATTGTGCTGATTTTGCGCTGATTCGTCAGCACAACGACCTTGGGGAAGGATCGCCGCTCCTACCATCCGAGCCCACGTCCCGGCTCGAGTCGTTCTGGGGCCCGAAGAGGGAACCCAGACCGACGGTGGGTTTGCCGCGGTCTGAGCTTGCCAACTCAGTGCTGGACCAGGTAGAATCTCTTGTCCTCCGGGCAAGACGGTTCCTCCTCAAGTCTGGCAGGTCGAGCAAGCTGCTTCCACCTCCTCTACTGTGACAGCGGCGGTTTTTACGTGCCATCTGAGGACCCGATGCCGCCCAAACAGGTGAAACCCGGAGTTAGCCAGGCTAACGCCGGGTGTGTGTCTCTGCAGCAGCTCCTGTCAGAGAACCTATGGTTCTCGCAGCAAGAGGCACTCGGCCTGGAATCCACTGCCATGGCAGCTTTCCAGGCCGTCTCCTGGATAGATCTGTGGTCCCTCACAGTATCTAAGGTCGCAGCCAACTCCGGGGAATTTTCTCCCGAAGATGACTCGGCCTTTAGGAGACTTTGCCAGTCTGGGGGAAGAGCCATCTCCTTCCTTGCCCACCAGACGGTAAACCTGTGGGCCAACCTGGTTCTCCGACGTAGGGACGCTGTCCTTACTCGAGTTTCCAGGGCGGCTGGGCGTGAAGCGGCATTGGGACTTCGCAATGGGACCGTTATGGAGTTCCACGTCTCTCTTCCCAGGAGAGATGGTGGACGCTGCGGTGGACAGACGGCGCACTGACGACAGTGACCGTCTGGTACACCAGGCAGTTTCGAAGGCTTCTGGGCAGCCTCGAACTGCGGCCAAGCCAAAGAGCTCGGCTAGCGCTTCCACGGTGGCTAAGACGGTAGTCGCGTCGAAGCCCTGTGGAAAGAACTCTGTCTTCTTCGACTTCTTGCAAAGGGGAGCCGTAACCAGCCCTCCTCCCAGCCCTCCTTCTCCCGAGGAGGCTCTGGGGAAGAATTGAAGTTGAAGAAAGGGGTGCGGCTTAGGGACGGCGTTCCCCCCCTCACCTGCGTTCCGGAAGTGGGGGGGTGCCTGGCTAGCCATTGGGCAACTTGGCAGCGCTACGCGCCGACCGAGACCTGGATTGTAGATGTCCTTCGGGAGGGATATCTATTACCCTTTCGAATTTCGGCCACCCCTCACCTCCAACCCGGTCCAACAGCAGTCGTACGTTCCAGGGTCATCGAAGGACGTAGCGATTGAGACAGGAGATCAAGACCATGCTGAGCAAGAGAGCTGTAGAAATAGAAATCGTCACGGATCAGTCACCGGGCTTTTTACAGTCGACTCTTCCTAGTGGAAAAGTCTACGCGAGGCTGGCGCCCGGTGATAGATCTCTCTCCCCTGAATCGGTTTGTTCGCCAGACCCGGTTCACGATGGAGACGGCACGTTCCGTGCTCGACTCCATCAGGGAGAACGATTTCATGCTTTCAGTGGACTTGAAGGATGCGTATTTCCAAATAACCCATTCATCAGTCCTCCAGAAAGTACCTCCCGCTTCATCCTCGACAGGACGGTTGGTACCAATTCAGGGCACTTTGCTTCGGTCTCTCAACCGCCCCACAGGTGTTCACAGCGAGTGTTCACTCTGGTGTCTGCTTGGGCCCCATTCCCACGGGTATACGTCCTGATGAGGTATCTTTACGATTGGTTAGTCCTGGCGAGCTCCCGCTCGCAGTTGCTACAGGACAGGGATCGACTACTCGAGTTCTGTCGCGATCTGGGGATCGTTGTGAACTTCGAGAAGTCCGATCTCGAGCCCAAGCAGAGGATGAAGTACCTGGGTATGCTGATCGACACTGGTAGCAGGGCGAGTCTTCCCCGCCAGACTCGCGGATCAGCAGATTCAGGGAGGCAGCCAAACCAGTTCCTGTCTCGGCAGGAACAGGTAGCTCAGCGATGGCAAGTCGTGATCGGACACCTGTCCGTCACTCGAGAAGTTAGTCCCTCACAGGCGTCTTCACCTGCGGTCTCTCCAGTGGAGACTAAAGGAGAGTTGGTCACGGGCGACGGATCCCCCAAGCTTTCCAGTGTCCTGACACCGGAGGTGAGGCAAGGACCTAGCCTGGTGGCTGGACGACAGGAACCTCTTAAGAGGAGTGCCTCTGCGTACTCCCCCCCCGGACATGCAGCTGTTCTCAGACGCATCGACCGAGGGATGGGGTCGCACACCTGGAGGAGTTGCTGACTTCGGGAGTGTGGGACGAGAACGACAAGCACCTTCACATCAATGTACTGGAACTCAAGGCAGCGTTTCTCGCTCTCCAAGAGTTTCAGGACCGCTAGATGGGACACTCAGTGGTGTTGATGTGCGACAACACCACGGTAGTGTCCTACGTTCAACAAAACAGGGGGGCCTAGTGTCTCTCCCGTTGTACCAGTTGACTCGGCAGGTGCACGAGTGGGCCGAGGCACACTCAATAGAGCTGTCGGCACGCTACATTCCAGGGAAGAGGAATGTAGTAGCAGACACGCTCCAGAGCCGTCGGGAATCAGGTGGAATAGGGATCGAGTGGTCTCTTACCCCAACCAGGATTGTGGCGGAAAGGGCTTCTTCGACCTGTGGGGGGCGTCCCAGTCGTGGATCTGTTCGCCACCCGGCACAACAGAAAACTTCAGGTTTTCTTCTCAGCCGTGCCGGACCCATGGGCAGCTGCAGAGAACTCTCTTCAACACCCACGTGGGACAACCTCTTCGCCTATGCCTTTCCCCGTTCAGCCTGATTCGCAAGGTGATCAGTCGAGCACTGGTCACCCCGAATCTCAGGATGATCCTGGTGGCTCCCAAATGGCCACAGGCCATTTGGTATCCGGACCTGCTGGCTCTTCTCGCAGGAGACCGAGAGAGATTCCCCCTTGGCACAACCTTCTCGCCCAGCCACACGTCGAGCGGTACCACCAAGCAGTCCAGTCCCTACGACTTCACGGCTGGCTGTTATCCACCATCTCTTGCGAACGAGAGACTTTTCTCGTAGCGCAGCAACAGAGATGGCTGAAACGTCGGTCAGTCCTCTGCAGCTGTGTACCAGGGGAAGTGGGCCGTCTTCTGTGGTTGGTGTCGTAGACGGGGTCTATCTCCTCTCAAGAGCCACTCTTCAGCAGGTAGTGGATTTCCTCGTGTTTCTTCGCCGAGAGAAGCTCCTCTCAGTCCCCACGTCAAAGGATACAGAGCCGCCCTGGCACTTGTCCTAAAGCTGAGGGATTGGACATCTCGAACTCGTTCGAGATCTCCTTGCTTATGAGGAGCTTCGAAAGTCTGCCCACCCAGGGAACTCAGGCCCCTGCGTGGGATGTGACTCTCGTCCTTAGGAGTTTGACTCGAAGACCCTTCGAGCCACTCCGAGAGTCGTCAGACAGGGATCTGACCCCCAAGACCCTCTTCTTGCTGGCCCTGGCATCGGCGAAGAGAGTAGGGGAACTTCATGGTCTTTCCTATGATGTACGACGACTACCAGGGGATGGGGATCTGTGACGCTCGATTTCGTCCCGAACTTCGTTGCGAAGACTCAGAAACCGTCGGTCCCTGACGACAGGTTCGAGTCTTTCACGATTCGTTTACGATTCCCCTCCCTAATGGACTTCACCGATAATGATGCGGATGAGATGCTGCTTTGTCCTGTGAGGGGCGCTAGCGGCGCTATCTGAAGAAAACTCGACACCTCAGGCCTGAGTGTCGACGCCTCTTCGTTAGCACCGGGGTAACCAAGAAAGAAGTATCCAAGAACACTCTTTCATTCTGGCTGCGTGAGGTCATCAGGAGGGCATATGAGGCTGATGGTAGTGACGACATCCGTACGTCCCGTCCGAGAGCTCACAAAGTCAGAAGTATTGGCCCCTCGTTGGCGTTTCGTAAGAACTTCTCCGTGGCGCAGGTCCTGAAGGCAGGTGTCTGGTCTAACCAGACTACTTCACCTCCTTCTACCTTCGGGATATTGCCCACAGGTCCTTGGATACCTTTTCCTTGGACCCGTGGTGGTCTGCTCAACAAGTTGTGTAGCTAACCCAGACCCTCGCAGGCTGAAACGAGCATCGAGTCCTGGTGTGACTGTGCGGATGGATGTGTGAATGAGTGAGTGACTGCCTTCCTTCCTTCCCATTCCCATTTTCTTTTCCTCCCCTCCTACCTGTGGGCAGAGGGCCACGGTCGTCACTACGCTGGATGAGGACGAGATACAGGTGAGCTATATGACAGAGCCCCATCCTATCCCTTTCACTAGGGATAGGAGCAGAATATCCACCACTTCCTCCTACAAGGGGGGGCGGGGGGGAAGTGGATGCCTACAAGAGACAAACCCATGACTTTATATTTGCTCCTTTGTTACAGGAACAAGTTCTTACATTGCTGGTACGAAGAGATACGCTTGCCTCTCTCTTAGTACTCGGGGTCCAGAGGTCTGACCATTGATCCTGCGGTGCACACCCCGATCAATCGGACAGAGGCTTGGATCCCTCCCTCGCTCTTACGACCAGGGAGGCTTCCAAGGTTGGGCGAACACCAGTCTGTTCACAAAAGACTCAGATTCCTCCCACCAAGAAGTGAGTCTTCCTATTGTAAAAGGACCGAAGTTTTGTATGCCGTGTCGGAACAAATACAATTTGTCCAAAATTTGCATTTTTCCTAACTATACAAACCTGAGGTCCTTTTACACATAGTCCCACCTCATGCCACCCCTCACTCTGCAGTTTTTGCTTGGGCCAAAAGCAAAAGTGATTTGTTTACCTCCCAGTCGCGCGCGCGCGCCTGTCGGACAAGCAGTTAACTACCGAACCCCTTGTTCGAAAGCTTACGACCTATCCAGCTGCCGCTAGTACCTTCCTATTGTAAAAGGACCTCAGGTTTGTATAGTTAGGAAAAATGCAATTTTGGACAAATTGTCATTTCGTCTCCATAGTATTTAAAATTTTATATCATCATCATGAGTTACACTCTGATACCAAAGGGTATAGCCTCTTCTGGTTGGGCAAGTTATCTTCATCAATTGCACATGTTGCACTTAATGGCCATCATTTCTCAAGATATATTCCATCTGTATGACTGTATCTATTTTCATAGCGTAAATACACCTCTTCTCAGATCTATATCAAAGATAAAAAAAAAAACTTTCCATCTGCACTAGAAATTATGTAAAAGGATTTATGTTTGCACAACAATTTTGAGCTTACAGTTGTCACATCGATATTATTTTTTCATGCATCACAAGACAGTGAACCATGAAGACTTATTTTTATTGTGTATCAAATTCGATTAAGCGGTGGTAGTTTACAAAACTCATTGGTAATGCTTATTATTATTATTATTTTTTATTTTATTTATTTATTTATTTATTTTTTTTTTTTGCTCTATCACAGTCCTCCAATTCGACTGGGTGGTATTTATAGTATGGGGTTCTGGGTTGCATCCTGCCTCCTTAGGAGTCCATCACTTTTCTTACTAGTGCACCGTTTCTAGGATCACACTCCTCTGCATGAGTCCTGGAGCTACTTCAGCGTTTAGTTTTTCTAGATTCCTTTTCAGGGATCTTGGGATGGGATCGTGCCTAGTGCTCCTATGATTATGGGTACGATTTCCACTGGCATATCCCATATTCTTCTTATTTCTATTTTCAGAACTTGATACTTATCCATTTTTTCCCTCTCTTTCTCTTCAACTCTGGTGTCCCATGGTATTGCGACATCAATGAGTGATACTTTCTTCTTGACTTTGTCAATCAACGTCACGTCTGGTCTATTTGCACGTATCACCCTATCCGTTCTGATACCATAGTCCCAGAGGATCTTTGCCTGATCGTTTTCTATCACTCCCTCTGGTTGGTGCTCGTACCACTTATTACTGCAAGGTAGCTGATGTTTCTTGCACAGGCTCCAGTGGAGGGCTTTTGCCACTGAATCATGCCTCTTTTTGTACTGGTTCTGTGCAAGTGCTGGACATTCGCTTGCTATGTGGTTTATGGTCTCATTTTTCGTATTGCACTTCCTACATATGGGAGAGATGTTATTTCCGTCTATCGTTCTTTGGATATATCTGGTTCTTAGGGCCTGATCTTGTGCCGCTGTTATCATTCCTTCAGTTTCCTTCTTGAGCTCTCCCCTCTGTAACCATTGCCATGTGTCATTGCTCGCTAGTTCTTTAGTCTCTCATGTATTGTCCGTGCATTGGTTTGTTGTGCCAGTCCTCTGTTCTGTCTGTTATTCTCCTGTCTCTGTATATTTCTGGGTCTTCGTCTACTTTTATCAGTCCTTCTTCCCACGTACCCTTGAGCCACTCGTCTTCACTGGTTTTCAGATATTGCCCCAGTGCTCTGTTCTCGATGTTGACGCAGTCCTCTATACTTAGTAGTCCTCTCCCTCCTTCCTTTCGTGTTATGTATAGTCTGTCCGTATTTGCTCTTGGGTGTAGTGCTTTGTGTATTGTCATATGTTTCCTGGTTTTCTGGTCTATGCTGCGGAGTTCTGCTTTCGTCCACTCCATTATTCCTGCGCTGTATCTGATTACTGGCACTGCCCACGTGTTTATGGCTTTTATCATATTTCCGGCATTGAGTTTTGACTTGAGTATCGCCTTGAGTCTCTGCATATATTCTTTCCTGATCGTGTCCTTCATCTCTTGGTGTTTTATATCCCCTCCTTCCATTATTCCCAGGTATTTGTATCCCGTCTCATCTACTATGTGTTTGATGTTGCTCCCATCTGGTAGATTTATCCTTTCAGTCCTTGTCACTTTGCCCTTTTGTATGTTGACTAAGGCACATTTTTCTATTCCAAACTCCATTCTGATATCCCAAGATACAATCCTTACAGTCTGGATTAGGGTATCTATTTCCTTGATGCTCTTACCATACAGCTTGATGTCGTCCATGAACATCAGATGGTTAATTCTGTTGCCTCTTTTCTTGATTTGGTACCCAGCATCCATCTTCTACGGTACTTTTGTCATGGGAATCATGGCTACTACGAAGAGTAGTGGGGACAGTGAGTCGCCCTGGAAGATCCCTCTCCTGATATTAACCTCTGCTAGTCTTATTCCAGAGCTTGTAAGTATTGTATTCCAGTTGCGCATTGTATTTTTGAGGAAGCTGATGGTGTTTTCATCTGCCCCATATATTTTCAGGCATTCTATTAGCCATTTGTGTGGTATCATGTCGAAGGCTTTCTTATTTTTATTATTATTTTTTTTTATTTTATTTTATTTTTTTTTTTTTTTTGCTTTATCACAGTCCTCCAATTCGACTGGGGGGCATTTATAGTTTGGGGTTCCGGGTTGTATCCTGCCTCCTTAGGAGTCCATCACTTTTCTTACTTTGTGCGCCGTTTCTAGGATCACACTCTTTTGCATGAGTCCTGGAGCTACTTCAGCCTCTAGTTTTTCTAGATTCTTTTTCAGGGATCTTGGGATCGTGCCTAGTGCTCCTATGATTATGGGTACAATTTCCACTGGCATATCCCATATCCTTCTTATTTCTATTTTCAGGTCTTGATATTTATCCATTTTTTCCCTTTCTTTCTCTTCAACTCTGGTGTCCCATGGTATTGCGACATTAATGAGTGATACTTTGTTCTTGATTTTGTCAAAATGGATAAGTATCAAGATCTGAAAATAGAAATAAGAAGAATATGGGATATGCCAGTGGAAATCGTACCCATAATCATAGGAGCACTAGGCACGATTCCAAGATCCCTGAAAAGGAATCTAGAAAAACTAGATGCTGAAATAGCTCCAGGACTCATGCAGAAGAATGTGATCCTAGAAACGGCGCACATAGTAAGAAAAGTGATGGACTCCTAAGGAGGCAGGATGCAACCCGAAACCCCACACTATAAATACCACCCAGTCGAATTGGAGGACTGTGATAGAGCAAAAAAAAAATAATAATAATAATAATAATAATAATAATAATAATAATAATAATAATAATAAATAAATACATACTATATACATAAAATAAATGAATAAAATAAAATAAATAAATAAATAAATAAAATATAATCATTAATAAAATAAATAAAATCAATTTTAAAAATGAATAAAATATGAGTAAATAAAATAAATAAATAAATAAATAAATAAATAATATAAATAAAATAAATAAAGAAATAAAGAGAAATAAATAAATCAAATTAAAAAAATAAAATATAACAGAAATAGAATAAATGACAAAATAAAATAAAATAAATAAATTAAATAAACTAATTAATTATATAAACAAAATAAATAAATAAAATGTTTAAAAATAGATCAATAAATTTTAAAAAAATAAAATAAATAAATAAAATGAATAAATAAATAAAATAAATAAAAATAAAAAATCAATAAATAAAAAGTGAAAAAAATAAATAGAATAAATAATTAATTATTGATTAAATAAACAAAATAAATAAATTTAATTTAAGAAACAAATAAAAAATAAATAAAATAAAACAAATAAATAAAATAAATAAGATGACTAAAATAAATAAAATAAATAAATAAATGAAATGTATAAAATAAATAAACTAATTAATTAAATAACCATAATAAATAAATAAAATTTAAAAAAAATTAATTCATTAAATATATAAAACTAATGAAATAAATAAATAAAATAAAATATAAAATAGATAAATAAAATAAATATATAAAATAGATAAATAAAATAGGTAAATAAAATTTTAAAGAATAGATAAAAAAAGATAAATAAAATAAACAAATAAAATAAGTAAAAAAATAAATAAATGATGAATAAGATATAGATAAAATTATAAAATAAATAAATTAATATAAAATAAATACATAAAATATATAAAATAAAGTAAAGAAACTAATTGATTAAATAAGCAAAATAAATAAATAAAATTTCAAAAAATTAATTCATTAATTAATTAAATAAAATGAATAAAATAAATCAATTAAATAAATAAATATATAAAATAGCTGAATAAAATAAATAAAATTTTAAAAATAAATAAATAATTAAATAAATAGAATAAATAAATTAATTAAAGAAAATAAATAAATAAAATTTTAAAAAATTAAAAAATCAATAAATGAAAAATAAAATAAATAAAATAATAATAAACTAATTAATTAAGTAAACAAAATAAATAAATAAAATTTAAAAGAGTAAATGAAAAATAACATAAAGAAAACAATAAATAAAATAAATAAGATAAATAAAATAAATAAATAAAATATATAGAATAAATAAATAAATGAAAAAATAAATAATTAAATTAAATATATAAAATAAACAACATAAACTAATTAATTTAATAAACAAAATAAATAAATAAAAATTTTTAAAAATAAATTAATTAATTAAATAAATAAAATGAATAAAATAAATAAATAAATAAATAAAATATATAAAATAGATAAATAAAATAAATAAATAAATTAATTAATTAAATTAAATAATAATATAATAAATAAATAAATATAGTATAAATAAATAAATGAAATAAATAAAATAAATGAAATGAATAAAATAAATAAAATGAATAAATAAAATAAATAAATAAATTTATTAATTAAATTAATAAATAAAATAAAAAATAAAAATTTAATATATAAATAAATATATAAAAATTAATTTAATAAATAGATTAATTAAATAAGTAAATAAATAAATAAAATAAATAAATAAAAAAATAAATAAAATAATTAAAAAATAAAATAAATTAATAAATAAAAAATAAATAAACAGAATAAATAAATAAAATAAATAAATAAATATTGTCAAGTTTTTGCTCCACTATTGTATATATTATATATAATTAGTCTTATGTCTATATTACTTTCTCCATAACTACCCATATGCACGCCATCTGTTGATTGCTCCCTCACGTTTTTCTTCAACCTTGTCTTGTTTTAACTCTCTATTCCCATTACCCCTCCTTGATATTCTTAGTTTTGGTTACTTGGATACTTCCACCCTCTTGTTAAGTTAAGTGTATTCTTCCTCTATTGAACACAGTGTTTGTGGCGCTACTTAGTTTATCTTTGTGTATTTTATAATTTAGATATTATGTTTAATAATGTTCAATTATGGTGATATTTGTTAAATGTTTAAAGTGAAGTGCTTTGTTATATTGATTAATGTATTGTGTTAATTTTATATAATGAGTAATTTCCTTATTATAATCTTAAGTGACTGTTGAGTTTCGTTCACCCGACCAGTGTTTTGCACATAGTAGATATTTTATTTTAGTGGAATATTTTTTTTATTTTGCTTCCTACTGAGTGTTAGCTAAGGCCATATAATAAGCTAAGTATTTACTACTGAATACGAGGACATTCAGTTTAGGAATGTCATAATTTGGGGGCCTGTCCGGGATCCAAATCCAAATCTGTGCTGAGTGACTACAAACTGTTGAAATTGATTTTGAACGCTCAAGAACTGTTGGTGAACATGTCTTGATTTTGTACCTCATTAATTTGTACAGTTAATGCCACGTTACGCTGTTCTTCGCTTTCATTCTACTGTGTTTTACAGTACCAGGCAAAAACACTCCGTGATATCCAGACTTTCTGTAATTACCGAATTGCGTTGGTTTGGTAATATTTGACTCTGCACGATTCGTGACATGTGATTTTGCCAGTTTGCTACGTGATTCTTAGGTAATTACCATTCCGTAACTAGCAGTTGCAGTAATTCGTATTTGGATGTACTCCTCGCTTTCAGTTAGCGTTCTCTTGCAAGTGCTGTAATAACGTTGGGCTGCAGTTACCTTAAATTCATCAGTATAGGTTTTTTCTCTCAGTTGTAAATATTGGACTACTTTAGATATAACCTGTTACTTTTGTTTTCGTAATTACGTTCAATGTAACCTTCGGAACCGTGCATATAGCCACTGATACTTCGATTTTGTAAATACGAAGACTTTTCGAATGAAGAACATTAGTTTTGTCAACTATTGCGGTTGAAGTGAGTATATTAAAGTTTAGTTAGCTTACTCGATGTGTTAGATAAGTAGGATTTTTGTGTTTATGTAAGTGTTGCATAGAGTAATTAACTCTTGTTCAAAATGCCTTTTGATCTAGATAGATTTGTTTGAAACCCCAAAGAGGAGTTGAGTACGCTCAGGTATGCTACTAAACAGGATTTGAGGGATCTTGCAGGAAAATGTAACATTGAAGTAGATCCTGCTCATGTGAAGGCTAGAATATTGAGTGATATTTTAGAGTATCTAATCAACCAAGAGATTCTTGCAGATGATGAGGAAGTACAAACACTCCGAATTGCAGCAGGAATACTTCCACCTGTTTCAGTGGACAAAGAGTTAGAGAAAATAAGGCTTCAATTGCAACTGGAGAAGGAAAAGAAAGAAACTGCCGAACGTGAGCTTGCTCTGAAGAAGGAAGCAGCCGAACAAGAGCTCTCTCTAGAAAAGATGAAAGCAGAAGTGAGAGAAAAGGAACGGGAAGCAGAGATACGACACCAGATACAACTCCAGGATATTTCTTTGTCAAATAAAAGAGAGGAAGCCGCACTCCCAGCTACGTTTGAAATTTTTAAAGCAAGTATGCTTCTACCTGAATTCGATGAGAAAGATCCCGAGGTTTTCTTCCAGAACTTCGAACAAATCGCAGAAACCTTAAAATGGCCCGTAGACTTCTGGTCTTTGCTCATCAGGAACAAAGTGAACGGTAAAGCTGCATTTGTTGCTTCACAACTAGTAAGTGAGAAAGACTATACTGTGTTAAAGAAAACTATCTTGGATGCATATTCCATTACCATAGAAGGGTATAAACAAGTTTTTAGGAATTCTGTTAAAGCATTCAATCAAACTTTTGTAGAATTCTGTAGTATCAAAAGTAGGTAATTAAGTAAGTGGTTAAAAAGAGCAGGTGTTGATGACTTTAATCATTTAAGAATTTGATTCTTCTAGAGGAATTTTTAAGGAGGTGCCCACTCATATTTCCACTTTTTTATTCATTTTAAAGGTGAAACTCGGGTAAACAAGGCAGCTGGTCTTGTTGATGATTACCACTTAATCCATAAATCACAAAAAAGTTAAACTAATAAATCATCTCCTTCCATTTCTAAATCTCCACAGGTATCCTGTGCTTACTGCAAGAAAGAGGGCCACATAATTGAAAATTGTCCGCTTCCCCAGTGTAAAACTTCTAAGGCAAAAAAGAAGGTAAAAATGTCCAGGCAAAGAGCACATGCCATGTGACTACTCCCATGGAAGGGTTGCAGCAATTTATAGGATTTATCTGTGATGTCAATGTAAATGGTAGTTCACTGAAGTGCCTCAGAGACTCTGGTTCCTCTCAGACTATGCTGGCAGACGTAAGTTCAGAGAATTTACCCTATACCAAGGAATTTATAACCATTTCAGAGCTAACCTCTTCCAGGACTTTGCCACTTGCTGAAGTGAAAATTGTAAGTCCTTACTTTACAGGAAAGGCTAAAGTAGCAGTGTTGGAGCAAGCCTTACCGTGTTCTCCAATAAAGCTGATCTTGGGTAATGATCTAGCAGGGTCGCAGGTGGAAACTAATTTTATTATTACAGATCCTGAATTAGTCATTCGAGAAGAATGTAAACTCATAAAATTGCTACCAGCAGTAACTCAGGTTGTGACTAGGAATACTCCAAGGGCAGGACCTTTGAAAAATGACAGTAAAACTACTGTAAGAACTATGGAGGCCTTAAACCTAGTTGATGTAAGTAAAAAGGAGTTTACAGAGTTACAGAAAGCCTTACAGATTTTTAGAAAAAGGTGAGAATTCCAGATGAAAATCCTAAATTGCCATATTTCTATATGAATAAAGGCATCCTTTGCAGGCATTTCAGGTCACCAAGAAGTAATTCTAACCATACTTGGAGGGATTGCCACCAAGTAGTCATTCCTCAACCTTAAGACAGTCTTTGTTAGACCTCGCTCATTCTGCAGAGTCCCACTTAGGGGTCAACAAGACCTACAAAAGAGTAAGTGAAGACTATTATTGGCCAAGCCTTAGTAAAGATACTAGGAACTATGTAGCTTCATGTCACCATTGTCAGGTTACGGGTCAACCTAACCAAAGGATTCTGCCAGCACCACTTCAGAATGTACCTGTACCCAAAACTCCTTTTGATAAACTTCTAATAGATTGTGTCAGCCCCTTACCAAGGACTAGGAGAGGGAATAGTACGTACTGACGGCCATGTGTCCCACTTCAAGGTACCCTTTAGCATTTGCAATAAAAAACAACTGCAAACACTATATTATTGAACCTTATGAAGGTTTTCACAGTTTTAGGATTCCCTTGCGAGTTATAATGCGACCAGGGAACTATTTTTACAAGCAATTTCTTCAAACAAGCTATGCAAACGTTTTCACAATGTTAACTCCTCTGTATATCATCTACAGACAAACAGTGCCTTGGAAAGGTTCCATCAGACCCTAAAGATCTTTTGCGTAAGTACAGCAGTGAAACGGCAAATCATTGGGATGAGGATCTCGATCTCATAATGTACATCTTTCGATGCATCCCACATGACTCCACAGGGATATCTCCATTTGGAGCATTGTTTGGCCGTAGACCACGAACGGTATTGGGTATGGTGAAAGAAAATATTTTGCGTCAGAAAACAGAGGAGACTACTAACACTTTGCAATACATTAAAGACCTTAAAAGTAAGTTTCATCGGATATATGATTTGGTTTGTTCTAACCTGCTTTCCTCACAACAAGTAATGCAGCAACAGGGGAATAAGAAAGCAAGGTTAAGGGAGTTCCAGAAAGGCGACCAGGTACTTTTATACCATCCGATTCCAGGAGCTCCATTGAGGGAGAAGTTTGCTGGCCCATATACAGTCTTAGATCGTCTTTCTAAAGTAACCTATGTGATTAGTACCCCAAATAGGAGGAAGGACACCCAACTAGTTCATGTGAACTTGTTGAAACTCTATCAAAGTAGAGTTAATAGTGGACCACCTAGAGTAACATTAATGACCACCTCAACTGTTTTGTCTAGAGACAGCTTACCTTTTGCTACTACTAATGATAATGACCCAGATGAAGAACCGGATTTAATATGTTTTAGTGACTTATCTAACTCGAAGATAATGGGTACGCTTGACTCCTACTTATCACACTTGCCTAAAAATCAAAGCAGATACCTAAACACCTTAATTACCAGTTTTCAGGACTTGTGCACTGATGATCCAGGAACCTGTAACCTGGATCAACATGACATCTTGCTGGAGCTGGGAACACAACCCATCAGACAACCATTTTACAGAGCGATATGAAAGAAGCTTGAATCCTTAAGGTCAGAGGTAGAGTACTTGATAGATCACAAGTTAGCAGTCCCAAGTACCTCTCCTTGGGCTTCACCTTGTATACTTGTACCAAAAGCTAACAGTAAGTTACGGGTATGTACAGATTATTGCAAAGTGAATAAGGTAACCATCAAGAATTCTTTTCCTTTGCCACGGATCAATGATATTTTAGACAACATAAGTAATTCGAAGATTCTGACTCAGATTAATTTGCTGAAAGGGTACTATCAAGTACAACTGACCCCAAAGGCCCAATCAATCTCTGCATTTGTGACACCCTTTGGCCTATTTGAATATGTTGTTATGCCTTTTGGACTCTCCAATGCCCCTGCTACATTTCAGAGATTGATGGCAGAAGTAATCAGAGATTTACCTAAAGTCTATGTGTACTTGGACAATATAGTCATAGCAAGCATGACTTGAGAGGAGCATCTACAGACACTCGCAAAGCTGTTCAACCGACTACGTGCTGTAGGTCTCTCCATCAACTTGGCCAAGAGTTCATTCGGGCAAGCAAGGTTGTATACCTAGGTCATCATTTGGGTAGTGGAGAGTAATGCCAAAGGATGCTAATATTGAAAGTGTAATGAACAAACCTGTACCCAATTCAAAATCTCAACTTAAGACCTTTCTAGGTATGGTCTCTCATTATTCCAAATTCATTAAAAATTTTGCTATTCTTGCTGCTCCATTATATGCACTACTATCTAACAAATAAACTTTGTTTGAACCAAGGAATTAGACAACCTTTTCCATCAGCTTAAAGATATCTTGATCTCAAAACAAAATTGTAAGGGCACCAGACCTCTCAAAGGAATTTTTATTACAGGTGGATGCCAGTGGCACTGGTTATGGGGCTGTACTTCTACAATCTTATACTCACAATAACACCACCTGTATTCCAGCACTGCATTACCTACCAGTAGCCTATCACTCTAGATTCTTCAGAGGAGCACAAACCAGATGGGCTACTGTGCAGAAGGAGCTTTACGCGATCGTGGCTTCTTTACAACACTTCCAGCCCTATCTTGAAGGTCATCGTCAGGTCATTGTCTTTACTGATCACCGACCACTCACATTCCTTGCTCGTGCTAGACTTAAAAATCTAAAACTCTTACGGTGGTCTTACATCCTGGCCACCTTCAATATTCAGCTTCAAAGCATCAAAGGGACCAACAACACCATTGTGGACACATTGTCACGCCTTCCATCAACATCTTCAGCTGGATCCATCGCTATGGACTCATCTTAGTGGGGGGGGGGGGGGGGGGGAATTGTCAAGTTTTTGCTCCACTATTGTATATATCATATATAATTAGTCTTAAGTCTTTATTACTTTCTCCATAACTTCCCATATGCACGCCATCTGTTGATTGCTCCCTCACGTTTTTCTTCAACGTTGTCTTGTTCTAACTCTATTCCCATTACCCCTCCTTGATATTCTTAGTTTTGGTTACTTGGATACTTCCACTCTCTTGTTAAGGGTAGGCTCCACTTTGGAGGTGTGCCGATCGTAAGAGATCGTAAAAATATTTGCCAAAAATACACTAATCAAGACAGGCTAATGAATTTATCAGGCATTATTTGCACTATAATAACGCATATTCTCTGTGAGTTTTATCATCCTACAGGGAAAATAAATGATTTTATGAAAAAAATGTGAAATTCAGGGCCCCTTGTACTGAAGGTTATTCGGTGATCGGTGAGAAACTACAGTCTTGAATAGAAATTCGGTCTGACAGAATGTTGGTATATCCCCCTAGAACATGCACATAAAGTATTATCAAAATAGAACAGTAAGTAAGCACGTAATAACAAAAAAAGAGCAACAACTTCAGGTAAGTTCAGCGAAAGCCCCGCCGAAAAATAAGGCTATAGCTAGGAAGAAATATTCAGAAAAAATTCAAACCTCGATTTAGGGACAAAACCTTCGGAGAGATTGTAGTTATTATGTCACTTGATAGCCTAAAACATCTAAAAATTATATTATGTTTGACAATCAAAGAAATACCACCCCCCCCCCTTCCCGAAAAAAACAAACCAGAGAAAAAGCGCGATTTTTTCTGAGGACAAGAAACTTGAAAAATTAGTTTAGATACCCCTAAAGTAGTTTTCTGAGATGAAACTACTCGTAGAAAACGTAGAAAAGACATCGACCAATTTAGAGGGATACTATAATATTTTTTTTTTATATTTGCGATTTCCATATTTATCAGCTGCGCTTTCACTTCAGTTGTTGCTCTTCTTTTTGTTGTTGTTACGTGCTTATTTACTGTTATATTTTGATAATTATTTATGTGCATGTTCCAAGGGGATATACCAACATTCTGTCAGACCGAATTTCTATTCAAGACTGTAGTTTCTCACCGATCATCAAATGACCTTCAGTACAAGGGGCCCTGAATTTCACATTTTTTTCTTAAAATCATTTATTTTCCCTGTAGGATGATAAAACTCACAGAGAATATGCGTTATTATAGTGCTAATAATACCTGATAAATTCATTAGCCTGTCTTGATTAATGTATTTTTGGCAAATATTTTTACGATCGGCACCCCTCCAAAGTAAGTTAGGTGTATTCTCCCTCTACTGAAGACAGTGTTTGTGACGCTACCTAGTTTATCTTTGTGTATTTTATAATTTAGATATTAAGTTTAATAATGTTTAATTATGGTGTTATTTATTAATGTTTAAAATGAAGTGCTTTGTTATATTGATTATTGTATTGTGTTAACCCTTAAACGCCGAAGCGGTAAAAAAAAAATGTCTCCCGTGTGCCGGAGGTGTTTCAGAGTGAGCGCCGAAGCGGAAAAAATATTTTTTTCAAAAATTCACAGCGCGCTTAGTTTTCAAGATTAAGAGTTCATTTTTGGCTCCTTTTTTTGTCATTGGCTGAAGTTTAGTATGCAACCATCAGAAATGAAAAAAATTATCATTATCATATATAAATAATGCGATATATGATAGCGCAAAAACGAAATTTCATATATAATTGTATTCAAATCGCGCTGTGCGCAAAACGGTTAAAGGTAACGAGTTACTTCTTTTTTCGTTGTAATGTACACTAAATTGCGATCATTTTAGTATATAACACATCGTAAAACGATAAAAGCAACACAGAGAAAATATTATCACAAAATAATGCACGGACGTAAACAGATATTTTTTTCAAAAATTCACCATAAATCTAAATATTGTCCTAGAGAGTTCCAATTTCTTTCAAAATGAAGACAAATGATTGAATATTACTATACTGTAAGAATATTAGCTTACAAATGCAGTTTTCGACCATATCTGACTAGGTAAAGTTGACCGAATGTCGAATTTTTTATATATATATTTTTTATATGCAATTATTTCGGAAATAAGAAAAGCTACAACCTTCAAATATTTTTCGTTTTATTCTACATGAAATTGCGCACATTTTCATATATAAAACTCTATGAAATGCCTAATATGAAACGGAGCAAATATTCCGAGAATGGAACGTACGCATTTCGGAGATTTGTGGCTGAGAATCCGCGTGCTGAGAGAAGGAAAGATTTTTTTTTAAATTCACCATAAATCTAAATATTGTGCTAGAGACTTCGAATTTGTTTCAAGATGAAGATAAATGACTGAATATTACTAGACTGTAAGAGTTTTAGCTTACAATTGCGTTTTTCGACCATTTCGGTAGAGTCAAAGTTGACTGAACGTGGTTTTTTTTCTATTTATCGTGATTTATATGCAAATATTTCAAAAATGAGAAAAGCTACAACCTTCAATTATTTTTATTGAATTCTACATTAAATTGCGCACATTTTCATATATAAAACTTTATGTAACGGCTAATTTAAAATGGTGCAAACATTACCACAATCGCACGTATGATTTTTTCGGAAGAGTTACCGCGCGGACGTAAAGAAAATGTTATTTTTTTCATAAATTCACCATAAATCGAAATAGTGTGCTAGAGACTTCCAATTTGTTGCAAACTGAAGGTAAATGCTTGAATATTACTAGAATATAAGCGTTTAGCTTACAATTGCGTTTTTCGAC